>NC_092629.1:28380774-28680774 GCF_039555335.1 Amphiura filiformis
GGGTCATTTTAGTGAAAGGCGGTTTGAAAATGGAGGTCAATGTGCCCGCACATCCCCGTCACCTACTAGTATTTTTAGGGAGTCCCCCCCCCGGATTAATTCATTCTTCTTGAAATCTACCCAGGAATATAGTCCTCTCGATTTGTTTTCACAAACTAGTTTTGGTTTTACCGTAGACAGATTTGAAAGTAACATGGTCTTACCATAACGTGTTCGTTTATGGACTGCTCCTGGTGCTGTACTTTCATTACCTATTGGATAGATGATAGACACAATGTTGGATACTGGTTTGAACAATTCAATCGGGGAATAATTATAATAAACCATAGCGATATATTGGATGATATGAATATATAGGCAAAATGTTATTTTCCTTGTTTTGCTTGACCCATCCGCAGCATTCGACACTATCATTTTATTCATTCATTCATTATTATTCTGGTAAGCTCTAAAGAGGTCCAGATCAGGCAATATAAATCAGACAATAAGTACAAATTAAAAATAATACTTATATAGCAATGAAATAGCCATTAGAAATGCAATTATCCTAGCAAAGAACAAGAGCATTTGCCCAATTGTAAATTTAGCATATCTACACTGTAATACAAGTGGGCCGCCAACCTCAAGAGTTCAATTGTAAGTACATGATGAAAAAAAAGTCTCATCGTCTTACCTTTAGGCCTAGGCCTCTTGCGTGGTTCATGTACTACATTAGCTTTTCTTGGTCCATCTCCTTTGGTCACTTCTAAAGCTTTTGGTTGGCTAAATTTAGAGTGTAGCTTTTGTGCTGCAAATATCGCAATAAGAATATAACTTTCACTACCACATTTTTGGTTAGAATTATTTATCTATTTATTTATTCTATCTTTATTGAGGGTAAAACTGCATTCATTGACTAGCACTGCTTTCCGAGCAGGTAGGCCCCTATACAAACTCATACTCATAAACTCAAGATGTTTGACCAAAAATATACAAATATAACTCTTCATACATACACTCCTATAATAGCCACCAATCAGAAAAGCTTTTCGAAAAATACACATATTGTTAATACATGGAGTGTATTAACAGTATCTTAGTGCACTCCGTATACTACACTGCTTTTAAATGCATTTGCGTCACATATGTGACCCGTTCTGACAAAACCAGGAACAAGTCACATTATTGCATTTCATGATTTGAATAAAAATGTAAGCATGGGACAATAGGCTTTAAAATTATACCAAAATTATATACATAGCATCAATACTTTTTAAGATATGGATATTTTGTAAATGATACCTTGGATATTTTTGCCACATTGCTATCGGAGTATTAAATGGGCTAATTAGTTTCCTGCATTACACAGGATTGAATAGGGATTATCATAGTTCAATTGTTATTTATTGATTAAATAAACCTCTATTTCATAAGTACTTTCAAGGATTTGAAGGTCCATTTAGTCCCAAGTTCAAATACCATGAAATTAAGAATTCCAAAATTTGTTTTTTTATGGGAATGTCATCTTTAAAGGCCTATAACTCAAAAACACGCCTAGCGACTTGTTCTGGGTTTTGTTGGAACTGGTCACATATATGATAGATTCATTTTCCTTGGAGGTGGATGCATATATATTTGCAGGTTTTTTTATGAAATAGGGCGCGTGCATTAGATGCATTTCAGCCCAAGTGCGTTATTTTATCTAATTTCACTCCCATCAGTAATATGCAGTTATTATTAACCTACAAAATAATGCACTCTAAATTCTTAAATTCATCATACACTACAAGATTCTTACTGTTGCCGCCTGCACAGGTACACCGTCACCAAGGTACCCGACTGGTGCAAACAAAGTACCTCGCATAGCACCAACGGTGCTAATGCACAGGACCCACCACAAGTGGTATTGCACTGGTACTACCCTGGTTACCACACAGTACGAGCCAAGTACCGTGGCGACAGTGTACCTGTACAGGCAACCACAATAGGAATCTTGTAGTGTATGACTTAACAAATTAAAACAAGGAATTCATACCTTTGGTAAAGTCACATTCTATATTAACAACTTCCCTGAATAAATCATTACGTTCTTTACACAGTGCTGACATAAAAACAAAATATGCTTTTGCCTCTTTTCGCCTCAATGTTTCCAGCAAAACATCAACCTTATCGGAAAAAGCTTGTATGCTTTTTATTTTCTGCTTGTCACCAAAGGAGAGCATGCGCCGTGCATACATGTTTTCAATGACATAATAGGGATCCAAAAAGCCGCAGAGTTTTTCTGTAGCTTCCATAAGTATATATCTAATGTTCCTCAAGTCTGTAATAAAAACATACCAAAATAATAAGTAATAAAAACTATATGCAAACTACAGTTTATACTATGAAATTTTGACAATGACAAACACATTGAAAAGTGAAGAGGGCACAGGAGGTATGTGCCCTGAACGCCACCCGTGGGGGGCACCGAATTGACCAATTCAGCATCGATTCTGCGCCCCTTCTAGCTATGAAAGTCAAACTTTTTGCACACTTCACACACATTTCAGCACAAAATCATTTGAAAGATCAATTTAAGACCGATATTCAACTTAATTATAACCAAAATTAATTAGTTATAGGCCCTATTTGTGCAAATGTTCGCGCGTGTGGAAAGGAGGCGCCATTATGTATCCTTAGCCCTGGGCGCCAAAACCCCTAGCTACGCCACTGCAATAAACATCTGCCAAGTTTGACTGGTATCTGTCTACTTATTATCGCATATTTACAATTTTTACAATCACATGATTGTTGCGATTACACTGTTTTAAATCAATTATGCTTTCTGTCAATCTTATAACGAGCCATCATAGCCATATGCTTCAGGCCAGTTTGGCCATATTTGGTTACAAGAACCATTGGGTGGGGGCACAAATGTCACAAGACCAATTCTGGGTCAAAGGTCATTGAAAGGTCATTATGGCCAAAAATATGATTTTCACTAAAAATATGATTCTCAACAGATCCTGAAATAGACAAAGTTCTTAGGATCAACCAGAATGGTTTCAGGGTTGGGCGAACAACAGTAAGCCACATACTGGCCCTAAGGATGATCATTGAAGGAGTGAAGGCTAAAAACCTGCCTGCAATAATAACTTTCATAGACTTCAGGAAAGCCTTTGATACCATTCATAAAGGAAAGATGCTGCAAATTCTCAAAGCCTATGGAATCCCTTATCAATTTGTGGAAGGTATAGCAACTTGTACGAAGATTAAGGCAAAAGTAGTTTCGCCATATGGAGAAACTGAACTGTTTGATATTCTTGCTGGTGTAGTACTGCAAGGAGACACCCTTACTCCATACCTCTTTGTGGTGGTATTGGACTATGTATTGAGGGAGGCAGTTGAAGGCAAAGAAGAGCAGCTTGGATTCCAGCTGGAGAAGAGAAGAAGCAGACGAATCGGACCTGAAGTGCTAACAGATTTAGACTTTGCAGACGACATAGCCCTACTGTCAGAGAAAATCCACCAAGCGCAAGAGTTACTTCAAAGGGTTGAATCATCTGTTGGAATGGTTGGCTTCAAAATGAATGCTTCAAAAACAAAGTTCATGTCTTTCAACCATGGTCAAAAGATATCTATCCAGACAAACAATGGCACCAAACTAGAAGAGGCGAGGGACTTCAAGTATCTGGGTGCATGGATGGCTAGCACGGAAAAAGACGTAAGGTGTTGGAGTAAAATCTATAGCTTAAGTTGTTTGGGGGTAAAGACGCACATTTTTTTTAATGACGGATGAAAAACTTTAGTTCTATGGTTAACCCACATTTGATGCACTGGGGAACATATTGAGAAAAATGTTTATTTCCTCTGATACCGAAATCACAATCTTGGCATCATTTCACTGTCATCTCTGTAGTTCCAATTGGTACCTGCAATATAAATTATGTAATCATAACCATTACACTTACTAAATTCAGACAGACTGCAAATAATGTTCTATATTGTTAAAATGGGGATAAGTTTGATGATTGGAACATCTTACTTTAAAGCTACAGATTGGAATTCTCTGATTCTCAGGAAAATGGTAAAACACTAACATGAGTAGGTGTAAATTTCACCTTGAGCACATGGATAGTCTTACAATTATGGGTCTAGTTTCCCCATGGCCACATAATCTGCCTACATTAGTAGGACTACAACTGGTCAGTTAGACCCTCACTTCCACATCTGTTTGTTCAAATGATGGCTTAAAACAACTTTATATATAATATAACTGCTTCAAATGCATGTAAACTTACCAAGGTTTGGTGTTGTTATGGCCAAATCAGAAAGAGGACTTATGGGCCCATGCTTGGAACCATCGTGCATACCTCGTACACAAAAGCCATACTCTTGGTAGTGCTCTAAATTCTTTACTGTACAGGTAAATATAGTGTTAGGAATTTGATCGGGATGCTTTTTCCAGTGTCCAGCTGGTCTACCTGCACGTCTACCAGCACCTGCTATATACTCCACCTGGTATTCATATACAGGCTGTATTACTGGTCTTGGTTCATGGCACCAGTTTACTGTCATCTCTGTAGTTCCAATATTGATTTCATTTACAACAGGTTTTCGTGGTCCAATTGGTACCTGCAATGTTATCATAACAAATACTGCTATCATACATCATTACACATCCTAAATTCTGACAGACTGTAAATAATGTGCTATATGGTTTGAATTCACAAAGTATATCACAATATAGATTCATCAGGTTTGTTGATAAAATTTCTTTTTAACAAAATCCAAAACTTTTACTCTTGACGGTTTTGCCTATCATGGTCCATAGGCATCATCAAAATGATGGTTGTTGATCCTTACTTACGGTTGAACATGCCCTGACTGTAGGTGCATTTTCTAACCAGAAGTAAGGATAAACAACAATTCTGATGATGCTTATCAACCATGATAGGAGAAACCGTCAATAGCGAGTAAAAGTTTTGGTTTTGTTTTAAAAAATGCTCTTACTTCACAAAGTATATTTCTTCAAAAATTAATTATCAAGTTTCTTTTAAAATTTTAAATCACATGTTTCACTAAGGGGTGATGCAATAATTATGTGTACCTTATTGTTGTCAGGTCAAAGTGGGGGCAAATACCGGTAATTTTTGGCACATAATTTTGATGAACATTTTCAATAGTAAAGGTGCTTAAATGTCAAAAGTGGCTAAAGAATATCAGCCACATTGAAATGAGTCGATGCTAAGCGATTTTTGCCAGATAATTTTGGCCATTCACCTTATTATGTATAATGATCGAAACAAAATAAAACATTAAAACTAAAAGAGAAAAATCAAAAAGACAATATAGATGGAATTTTGTTTACACATTTGAATGGCAAAGGTAGAATTTGAAAAGTGACAAATTTTGATATTTCCTTCTTTGAGGCGATTTCTGCAGCCTTTTGTTATGTGTTCATTACAGCCTGACAAATGAATACTCACTTCACTATGTTTGATACCTGCATGCTGCAGGGGAAAATCGATATAAATTTGTGTCACTTTTGAATTGTTCAAATTACTACGAGTTAAGGAAATAAGTTGTATCATGCCGAATATGCAGAACAAAATTGCGGGTTTGAACCCTGGCGGTCCTTAGTATGCTCTTGTGGTAAAAATTGAGTTAGCTTGAAATTCCCCTGGACAAGGAACTTACTGCTAACTTGTCTTGTTGTAACCCGTACGAAACTCAGGGAACTGATCCCGGTTGCAAAGGTTATTTGTGGAATGTCTAGGGTGTGTGCTCTTTAAGCAGCAAAGTCCCTGAATAGTTGTTTAATGGTTTATGGAATGATGTGGGGTCGTAGTGGTCAGCGACAACCTGTAAAGTGTGCCTGTGTGTAGCGCACTATAAATCACTGCGCTTTTTTTTTTACCCACCATCTTATTTTCTAATTTAGTGTCTTTAAGGGAAGGGTATGAAAATTTGGACAGTATTTATTGTGGGACATTAGAGCACATCAGACATATCGAATTGCATTCTGAATACGAAGAATGGCCTTCTGATATGAAATAATTTTGATTTTTGAAATTCGCAATGTAATACACATTTTATGGCAAATCATTAAAATTGATATTTTTGATATTTAACAGTACTCGAAGTAAACTTTAAAAATCTGATGATTTCTACCTAAAGTGTATGTAGGTGGGATAAAAAGCCGACGATCAATTGAAAATTTTGACCTTTCATATTGAAGATATGGATTTTTTTCCCAAAACACCAACAAAAATGAGGTCTTTTGGGAAAAAAATCCATATCTTCAATATGAAAGGTCAAAATTTTCAATTGATCGTCGGCTTTTTCCTCCCAGCTACATACACTTTAAGACTATATCATTAAATTTATAAAATGTACTTCAAGGACTGTTATATCTCCAAAATGTGAAAAATATCAAATTTTAAAAATAATTTGTCATAAAATTTGTATTATATCGTGAATTTCATAAAATGAAAATTATTTGATATCAGAAAGACATTCTTCGTATTCAGAATGCAATTCAATAGGTCTGATGTGCTCTCATGTCCCACAAAAAATGCTGTCGAAACGCTCATTCCAGTTCCCTTATGAAATGGATTTTGTTTTAAGTGTTCAGGATACTTTTTGCATGCAGTATATATCATTATTACACCTCATACATATTTATAAGGCAATCCAGCTATTTCATTGGTCAATTTTATGTGACGTCGGTGAAATTAAAAGAACTACTTAACGATTTTGAACTGCCGCATAATGTGGAAGTTTTTACTGTTTCCCGGCTCGTAGTTCCCCGTGAATATCAGAGGTCATGACGCACTTTGCAACGTAAAGAAGAAAGGTGTCTTCTGACTACGATGTTATCGCATTTTCATAATGGCGTCGTCTGCTAGTAGATTCGCGGAATTGTCCACTGAGGACCTTGCTTGCATTTTAGACAACAAGGATGCTATCGGTACCAAAAATGTCATTCAGAAGCCAGTGAACGTGTTCAGAAAGTACTGTGAGGAAAAGAAGATGGAGTTTGATGACATCGTACAGCTTGAATATCCGGAATTGTGTGCCACTCTTTCTCGCTACTACGCAGAGCTTCGTAAAGCTGATGGAGATTTATATGCCAAAAAATCAATGCAATCGTTGAGATATGGTTTGCAGCGTTACTTTGAGAAGGAAAGCGGCATCGATATCGTCAACGATGCAGCTTTTAAGGATGCCAATACCATGTTCAAATCCATGTTAGTCAAGCTTAAGCAAGAGGGGAAAGCTAGTGTTCAACACAAAAGTCCAATTCATGAAGGTGACATGGAAAAGATACAAAGGTCTATACTAAAATGCAGAAAACCTTAGACGAGCGCGTATTGTAAGGATACATCGCGTATATACTGCGTTGAACGCACTTGTCTCTGATTGGCTGCTAAGGCGATATATTGTTGCTGAGTGGAAATTTATGAATGAACTGTGCGCCGTACGCGTTGTTAGCGCCGAATTTGCAACATCACGGTAGTCGCGCTCGTAAAAGGTTTGCTGCATTTTAGTATAGTGCACTTGATCAAACTACGGCCAGGGGACATCAAAACAAAGTCTTCGTAGACATCATGGTTTATTTATGTAACCGGGATCGGGAAAATCTCCGTGAAATGAAATGACTAAGCTTGACTTTGCAGTTGAACAAGATGCTGAAGGTGAGAAATATGTGAAATTCAGTCGCGACAAGATGACTAAAAATCATAGAGGTGATGATGATGAGCAGAGTCAGGGAGGCTTGATGTATTCAACACCTCAAAATTCTGACACACCTCAAAATTCTGACACATGTCCAGTGAGGTCTTTTGAACGGTATATTGCTGCCTTGAACCCAAAGTGCAATGCGCTGTGGCAAAAGCCAAAAGCATCCGCCAGAATTGTTGACGACATTTGGTTTGACAATGTACCACTAGATAAGAACAAGTTGTACAACAAAACTAAATACATCTCCATCGAAGCAGGCTGCTCAAAAGTGTATACAAACCATTGCCTCCGTGCTAAAATTTAACAACATTGGACACCGCTGGATTTGAGGCACGCGATATTATGAGCGTTTCAGGCCATCACTCTGAAGCTAGCCTCAGGAGTTACAGCAAAACAAGTCATGAGAAAAAAGGAAAATAAGTCAAACGTTATCCAGAGCCATGGCAAAAAAGTAAGTTGTTGGGCCTAGGCCCAGTCTCCGATGCTGCAGCAGATCTAGTTGAGATGAGGCCTAGCCCGGGGCCTAGCCGTAGCCAAATGCAAAATATGCAACACAGTGCACCGTCGTCACCTTTTCTGTCGCTATCGCAAACAGAATCCGTTCTTCAGGAGTTAAATACATCGCCTGTGCTAGGCCGAGATATTAATATTGGTGTTGGAGTTTTGCGTCGTTCAGCCACCTTCAACATCCAGCATTGTGTGGTGAATATTCACAATGCATAGGCCAAGGCCTAACTCTACTTTGTAAATAAGTTTGGAATGGAATTATTGCGACTTTGGATTACAAATTTAATTGTTGAAAACTTTTAAACGTTGGATTGCTGAATTTTGAACATAAACATTGGATTTGGATTGTTGACTTTTGAACATTTGAACTTTGGATTGATCAGTTAACTTTTGGAAGTTTTGGAGTGGAAAGACGACTAACGAAATAGGTAAGCTTATTTTGTATTTTTTGATTTTTACATAATTATATTGGCATTTGAATAAATATGTATGAGGTGTAATAAAACAAATACAACATGGTTTATTTCGGGGAAGTAGTGCAAACTACTGGTCCCGAGGTGTTGGACGATCGGGACTACCTCCCTCCGCTGCGCGTCAGGAGGTAGTCATGTTGTATTTGTAAATTACAAATACTATTCAGTCATTAACCAATATGTAGTATGGTTAAATACATATATATAAAATTAACAGTGTTGTAGAAGATCATACATACCACAGTTTCAGTGCATGGACAAAATTGAGCAAGGTATGCCATCACACATATTTCATCTGCTTTTCCACTCTGCATATCACTTGCTGTAATGACCTATTGAGATATAGCAATAAAAAGAAATGAAAATAAATTGTACAAATGGTTATCTATTACTCATATACAAATATTTATGAGGACAAATGGTAAGAATATTTCATATTACACCGAATGAAATAAAAACATTCAATATTTGTTGTATAACGCATATATGAATCTACACTATATTTATTTTAGAAGTAACACCCACACCTAGAATTGGCAAGTCGAGGGGTCATCGCGAACTATACGCTCATGTTTAACAGTGTTGTCATGGTAGCTCACATGAGTGCAACAGATAATGGATTGTTACACTCCCGCGAGTGCAATAGTCTTTTGCAAAAAATAGCAAAACTAATCGATAGTAATTGGCCAATCAAATGACAAGAATCTTTGTATGAGTTATATAAATTGGATTATCTACTTCTGACTGACTCTCTATATCCTAGCTAAATTTATCAAACAAATTAAACACCGGAAGAGACTAAATGACCCTTCAAAATCATAAGCAGCTTGAAAATTGTAACAATTTTTGCTTTTTCAAAAACTGTCAAATTCAATCCAGTTCTAGATCACATGTCTTGCCCCTGATTTCAAGATATCACTTTCAAGAATATTGCATAACCTAACCTGTGCTACTTGAAGCCAGTCTTCTGCCATCTTCATTGCTTCTTCTATATTCCGTGTAGCATAATCTTCTTCCCAAGATTCCCAGTCACGACATGCTCCTGATTTTCGAATGAAATAACAACAAAAAACATAATATTTTCAACACTTTATTTCCAATCATATCACAATAAAGTCTAAAGAAAAGTGACCGCTTGATGATCATAATCATAAAAGCTTTCCTCTAATATGTGATACGATCAAGGGAAATATGTATAATGTTGAAAATATTCAACTTCAAAGTTTTTTTACATCATACTAAAGTTGATCTAATTGTTAAATGGTTCTTATTCTTATATGATATCAATTTACCTAAAGCATAGAAAATACGAACAAGGGACGAGGCTTAAGCATCATACACTGGAGCATAGAAACATTATAAACTAGCGCACAAGATCAAATTAATGATGCTTAATAGTTATTCTTAATATATAGGCTTAGAGGGAAAGAAGAATCAGGAGAGTATGTAGCTCAGTAATTAGAGCATTCGCCCCGCAAGCGAGAAGTCTGGGGTTCAAATCCTATCACAGGCAGGTATTTCCGGAGTCTTAACTCTGGTATATCTGTCTATGCATGTCATGTTTCTATTTGTAATTTTATGTTTAATTGTGCTATATGCGATGTGTGATTCTTCTTTCCCCTGTACATAGAAAATACACTTTCATGTGTGTGTGTTTACAAATTCATATCAAATCAATTTGATATTCATATCAAATTTATAAATAAATATCTCAAACAGGTCATGGTGATCATACCTGCATTTATTAATGGTTCACCACTAGTGTGCTAAAGTTTGTTCGGCATATAATTGGCCAAAAAAAATTAGATTCATAACATGGTGTAGGCCCTATTGATATAGAATGGCATGCACACAAGTTAGCACATTACTTGCTCTAGTTCCATGTTGCAGTGAGTGATTGGTGTGTTCTTATGCGAATTTATGCGAACGGAAGTTGGGACTTTATTGCTGCACAGTATCAAAAACCGAATAATTTTCGCTAATTATAAGCCAAACAAACTTTAGCATTTGGTAGACAGATCCTTAAAAAACTGAAGCTTAAATTACCCCCGATTGTCGCTAATCAGGGGTAATAAATTTAGTTCCAGTACCAGGGAGTAGGCCTACCAGCTTAATACCGGTGCAGTACTATACTATGATCAGCTCTTAATAGGCGGGAATTATTCGGTTTTTGTTACTGCGCGAGTCAATAAAGTTCCAACTTACGCACACGTAAATTCACAAAAGCAATCCACGATGTTATGAGTCCCTGCCTATTAAGAGCTGATCAGAGTATATTTCTTGTGGGTCCTGTGCAATAGCAGCATTGGTACTATGTGGGTACTTTGTGTGCACCAGATACCTTGGCGACGGTGTACCTGTGCAGACGGCTGCAATAAGAATCTTATAAGACAACTAGTTAACATTTAGGTTACTTACCTGGAGCAAATTTATTCACCAAAGCACCAACAGCCTTTCCATCAGTCCAGTCACTAGTAAAATTTGTGATCTTGCAGTCTGGAATCTGCTCCTGCACCCAGGAAAGCAACTGGTCTCTTTTACTTTCCATTGTCTGTGAAGCATCAGCTTTACTCCCAAAAGTTGTAAAACTTAAAAATAGTTGCTGCATCACTGTTAGCATCACTGTTTTTTGGTTAACTGGATCCATCTCTTTCTGTCCTGTAAATAATAATAAGTGTTGTAAATATATAATAATAGTAATAATACATATTAGTGGGAGCATGATGGCCGCGAGCAGAACGAGCGCCGACTCATAATCGGAAGGTTGTGGGTTCGAGCCCCGGCAACCCCATTGTGTTGTGTCTTTGAATAATGCACTTTATCTTGATTACTCCTCTCCACCCAGTGTATAAATGGGGTACCGGCATTCTTAAATGCTGGGAAGGTAACAGACTCGCTGTGGAGGAGGTGTAGCGATCCCCCTATAGCAACATTACATATTTATACTTAGAATGCTTAAAGGAGTATTTCACGATCTTAGCATCCTCTTTTTATGACATTTTTAATTCCCAAAATTTCTGTTGATTACGATTTTGCGTTTGCGAGTTATATAATGATTTATGTGTATTACATTGCTCCATAGGCCACTATGTTGAATTACGGAATTCAAATTTGACAATATTTTTGCTAACCTTGATCACAGGGGCTTTCCAGGCTCACAGCATCTCCTGTGGGAACTGGAAGTCTCGTCCCTACGATGTGATGTGTGCTTAATTTGTGGTTCCCGCGGGAGATGCAGTGAGCCTGGAAAGTACCTATTTCTACCATGTTTTAAACTGTACATGTAGTCATGTTCTAAAAATTGTCCATTGAATAAGAAATGACTACTTCTGATACATATATCTATACATTTTGATATCTACTGTACCTTTCTGCAACAAAACTTCAATTAAGGCAGTCAGTTTGGATCCATCCCAGAAGTCTTCTTCCAAATTGTCCATTTCCTCATTGACATTCTTCAACTGTGTGTTAGCCCATTTTGTAAATGTCTGAATCAGTATATCTTCCTTTTCATTCGACTGTTGGCTGAAACATTAAGCATGATTGGCAAAAACTTTCAAAGAACCTTTAACATAAGTCATTATTACATGAAGAAAAATCATGAACATTTTGCGAATGGAACCAAGGAATAGTCTACAAGAGGTTTTGACTTTTGATACTTTATAGTATTCAACAAGGTCTTTCAGCGGTGTCTGACTGGTCTTCCTGATTATCGCATCAAATGAACTACAATCTTGGAAATAAGTCTTGGAACACTTGCGTGTAAATAACGGAAAACTGTCACCCCTTTCCCCGTGCAATGTTGAGAATTGCCAATGTCTTCAGCGGTTTTACAATGTGTCCAACGTTGATAGATGGGGAGAGGGGAGGGTAAATCATTGTTGTAGATGTCATGTTTGTTCCCAAGCGCAATATACATCATTTCCATGATCATAAGAAATTCTGCACGGATTACGACGGAGTGTGCCAATCGTTCCAAGTACTTTTTTTCCAAGATTGTAGGTCACAGCTTAATTGGCGAATGAGGTGCCGATATGATGATGACATTATTCAATTAGCCAATCAGAACCCCACTTCCATGTTTACATGATTTATACATACCTGCCAGATAAGTCAGATTGGTCTGAAGTCTGATTTGTAGCTTCAGCAGAGTCACCATAACTATATTATAAATAAAATAAATTTGAAAAAAAAGTAGAAAAATACAAAATAGTGATCCAAATGCTTATACAGTGTACACTGTAAGTATATAATACAGTGTCCATCCACAAAAGAAAGCTATCAAACATACCAAACATATAACACAAACAGAAATAAGAAACCTCAATAAACAAAAAACAAGAACAGAATGTTGAAGAATTAATCCCATTTACAATTACAATTAGATCAGCTTTTAACAATAAAAGCTGATCTAATTTAACAATAAAAGCTGAAAACATGCCCACAAATGGCTTTTAATTTGGCCTTCATTGTACCAATTTTCTACTTTTTCAAATTTGTTTACATAATAGTACTAAAATGGTCCACCAAATGGCTTTAAGTTGGCCTTCAATTTGCAAAGGTTTCTCAATTTCGAGGGTGGCACATTCCCCCCTAGCTAAACACCCCTATGTAAGTTGCTCAAGCGTGAAGCGATGACTGCTTTACGGACATTATTTACATTTTATACATACGCCACCCACTGGCTCCCCACCACTTTCAAAACTACCGCTGATATCACATTTAATACTTTAAAAATGGAAATAAAAGTAATATACATTGTGCGACAAAAATAATCCCTCCCTATTCTACAGGTGGACACACTTTCCAAGACAGTAGTCTTCGTCGGTATGGAAAATGATCCTAAAATATAATAAAAAGCTTTAAAAATCTGAACAGTTTTTTTTGCAAACATCTTTGAGTATGTTTTTCTTCAAAAACTGTCAATCAAAATCAATCCACTTTGGGCAAATAACAGCTGTTATTACTTGCACATGACTAACCCCCACCAACTCCCCCTTGCAAGATCTGGATTGGTCAGGCCCATAGAACAGGGGGATATTTTGTCGCCTAATAATAACTTCAGTAAACTCACTGTTGGGCAGCAGGTGGATCTGAAGAAGAAATTGAAGAAAAAGCAAAATTTAGATTAATGTCTTCATCACTGTGTTGAAAATATTACAAAGGAGTCTTAAACTCTAATTCATCTCCCAGTACTTTGAATTGACCAGGTACTCATGAGCACTACAAAATTAAAATGTTGTAAACATCGCTGTATTAAATATTATTATATTACACATTATTTAAATATATTATCATTTGAAATTTCAGCAAAGAAAGTTACTTGGCATGCCATTAATAACATATTTGGATGCACTAAAATAATTGCAACCAAACACATTTTTTTAATTAGGCAATTTATTTAATCCTCAAGAAATTTCAAATTTTAATAATTATTTTGTAAGTATTGGTCCTAAAATTGCCGAGTGAAACTGGCATTAAATGTCAAGAATATTTTACCTAATCCATTAAACAATAATATGTATATTTGAGAACAAAATTATTAAAATAATTGACAACTTTGATCATAATAAAAGCCCAGGGCATGATGAAACTTGTAACTCAAAACTATTGGAATATTCCAGTTGAAATTCATACACTCCCCTATGGAAGACACAGGGGGTAGAGATTTCAAATGGAGTCACCCATTCAAGTAATCCCATTTAAAATGCACACTCCCTGTGTCAGTGGAGATTAAGGTAGTGTCTTCCATTGGGGGTGTATGGATTTCAACTGGAATAGGCCATTGCCAAAGAAGTGTATCTCTATTGACTATGATTATTACAACTAAGACTCTACTAAATGAACTTTTTAAAGTTAAATTAACTTAAGTCATCCTGGTATCAATAGTAGTTGTTGTTGTTAAGTAGTGTATTTATGTGTGCTCTTAAGTCCTCTTTGAAAATTACAGGCCGGGGGGAGGGGTAACATATCCCCTTTATGGGCCTAGGCTTGAACAAACAACATTTATTTTCATTTTAGACTTTTTTATAGTCTATGTTTTCTTCATTTCGTTTATCGTTCATTATCGAACTCCATGCACACGTACATTGTCTTTACCTAGAACTGGCTCATTTCCTCGGACAACGAGGCAGCTACGCGGCTTAGGACGCGCGAAGCGCGCCCCATGTTACGCGGCTGAACCCACGACTCGGACAACGAGGCCTATTCATAGGCAAAAGCAAATTAAAACAAAAAAAATGGAAAAAAAAATGCCGGGAATTGAACCCACGCCCTTCCGTTAACTGTCAGTCTCCTTATCCACTGAGCTATTGAGGTGTTGTTATTATACGTGCACCTTTGTACTATAGATTCATTATAAACTAATAAAAAGTGTTAAAAACTAATCCACTTGTTTTATGCAATAATAATTGGCTTATTGAATAGAGAACCACGGTATTCAGACCTGTTCTTCACAAATTAGATTCCAAAACTTGACATAAATAGAAAATTGCACGGTATGCAAGCCAGTAAACATTATAGAGACATAGTATTAAAATCTTTATTGTGTCTGCATACCGTAAAACTCATACATTGATATGGTCTAAATTATCCCAAACAAATCGAGTATCATTAAATAGCTCAATTGGTAGAGCGCGTACCATTTAAACGGGAAAAGTTAACCGCAGGGGTTCGAATACTACATGCTTTTTTAATTTTGATCCCGTTATTTTATTTTTCCTTAGTATTTACTTCTACAGAATAGATTTCAGATTTTTGTTGATCGAAATAATATTTTACAATGTGTTTGGTCAATGATGTCTTCTGCTATAAGTATGAAATTATACTAGCTGGGCATGGTGTGATAAGCCTTTTGATAAACATGAAACCATACTTAATATTCAGCTAGCTTAATCTTCTGACTTCAGATATGCAAACTGTTAAAACAACATTTATTTTCATTTTAGACTTTTTTATAGTCTATGTTTTCTTCATTTCAGCTTAATTTAGCAGTTGTCATGGTTGTGTGTAAATTCCTATTACTATTAGATACGTTGTAATAAAACACGATTTTAAATATTTGTATATTAATTTTCTCTGAGGGTTTGCAGCAAAATTGATATTTTATTTTCCTTGGTATGGGTTTCAGTTGTGGCTAGTAGTCAGGTAATGATGATGGTGATGATGATGATGATATGATGATGATGATGACGACGACGACGACGACGACGACGACGACGACGATAATGATGATGATGATGATGATGATGATGACGATGATGATGACGATGATGATGATGATGATAATTAATACACAAACGACAAAGAGGAACAAACATGACTAGCATGTAATACTATTTTTAACATGGAAACGTTTGACCTCTTATCTTCTCGCAAACTAAGATTATGCATATCTTATCTCTTCAATAAACATTGTAAAAGTCGATTTGGCCTTGACACGTGGGGCTTGCCGAAAATGTGAGCATGTCTACTATTTCCATGCTGTGAGTGATACCATAGAAACGTGCTCTTTGTTTAAACATTACAAGTAACATGAGTGGCAACCCCCCCCCCCCCCAAAGCAATGTTGGAGCCAATACTAGACCAATTGTCCGTTCCTGTCTCAGTATCAAAACAACATTGACTGGTGGGTGCGGGAGGGGGGTTGAGAATTTCATACTAAATTAAATCCCTCATCACTGCCATCATCGTCACCATCACGACTCTAATAATCATCTGACATTAGTTGTATTATCCATCATCATCATCATCATCATCATCATCATCATCATCATCATCATTATCAACAACAACAACAACAACAAAAACAACATCATCATCATCATCATCATCATCTAAACCATCATCATTATCACCATCATCATCACCATCATCATCATCATCGTCGTCGTCATCATCATTTACACTATAGCCACACAAATAGAAATCTTACATTAACTGCAAGTCATCAGAAAAACAAAATATCTTAAACAAATTATTGTTTTATTACTGTGCGCACAGTTTGCAACAATAACATCAACTGCTAGATTATGCTCAAATGAAAAATAAAATAGACTTTCAAAAATCTATAATGAAAAATATTTTGTTAACATAAAACCTACATTTGAAATAAAAAAAATATATATATACCAACCTAGGAAGAGATGTTTCATGCATTTCTTATATATTAAAATAACTTGAAACAATATTAGGGTCACAATATGGGTTCCTGGAGACTTAAGAGGGAAGTTGTGAAAATGTTTTTCACACTGTCAAGGGTGCTGAATAAGAATTTTTGGGTCCACTGGGACAGGTTGGGAACTCCACTAGATGGCAGTATCTGTGAGTCCAACCTTAGGGAAATGTAGGGATTCAACTCCCGCTAGAGTGAGGTTTTTCAAAATGGGCGCAATAATACATTATATTCTAAGCCCATTCTAGAATCGCATTTAATGGTATTTTGACAGCCATTTGAAAACCACTCTCTACTGGGAGTTTCACAAATGTCCCCAAAATTCTTATTCAGTTCACTCGAAAGTACAAAATTCAGTCAATATATCCCATTAGTAGGATGTCATTTAATGGTATTTTGACAGCCATTTTGAAAATGGGTTGGACCCAAAAATTCTTATTCAGCACCCTCAAAAATACAAAAAGAAACATTTTCAAAACTTCGCCCCCTCGTGAGACTAGGTATACTTAACTGTAATTGTGCTTTCTCTCTATGACTTTCACCTTCCAATGGAGCTGTTTATCTACTTGCTCCAAAGTCTCCATAAATAAAGCATACTTAAATTCAGGCTTGAAACGTAGTTGATCCAGCAATGCTATAACTTTCTCTGCATCCGTTTTTTCACTCATTATTTTCTGGACATCGTCTTTATCTAGTACACCATTCTGTTGCAGACATACCAATATTTTTTCCGGCTTTAATTTATCACGCAAAACGTTTGTAGACTCTTGTAGAACAACTTGCATAAGCTTTAAATTTGCCATCATCTATCTGAATTTAATAATGATAAAATAATAATAATATTAATGGTGATTTATACCACCCAGGAATGATAAGGTCTAAAAAATTGTATTGCCCTGAGAGCTCCAAAGCCAAGGTCGGTCAGTCGCTTTACTTTACTTTTCTTTTCTCTTGTTCTTGTTTTTTTCACCACAAAATACCATGGTAAACAATGATTTATACAAAATAAAACATGCAAACCATTTTCAAAACATTTGTTGATTTTAGGGTTGGTCGAAAAGGGTAATACAAATCTTTTATTAGGCCTAATGATATTGATGATAGCAATAGTAGTAGTCCTGGAGATCGAACTATTTGTACCACTTGTATCATCTTACCTTGAATACATTCTAATAAACACTCCCCCTGCTCATTATTATTGCACAGCCCCTAATGTCTACTATGGTGTCATAAAATTATACATGTACCACAAAACCAATTGTGCAACTCTCCTCAAATGATCCATGTCTGTTACCCGCTTCAGCTTATTTCATGAGGCAACGGTCGGGGGGGGGGGTATGATGACTATATGGCTATATGTATAATGCTCCTCCCAGAAAAATCCCTGTTTTTGGACCATGTAGCTCCGAAAGATCCATTAATTTTACCAAAACAGAGCCCTGAAAGGCTGATTTTGATAGTTTTAGCTCTATGTAAGATCCTAAATTGCTCATTCCCACATTTCTGGTCTTTTTTTAGGCGATTTTCAACCAGAAAGGCCCTTGATTTTGACCCACCATCTCTGAACTCCGGGGAGCCTACCAAAAAATCGATGTGCACACCCCTCCCTTCCTCAGCAACATTATAAGGTAAAATTTGGCTCTTTCAAACTTTGCATGCCAACTCTGAATTCAAAGCAAAGGAATGCTACAGTCCAAGTTAATTCTTTAAGATCTCACCCCACCAATAATTAAATCAATCATAATAAAACCTTAAAAGCCATATTGTAACATTTGCTGAGGAGGAAGCCCTCAGTGTTTTTCAAAATTATGTTTTTTACACGAATATTATTAAACATTCCCAGCAAAAATCAAGACTCTAGGTGCTGTAGTTTAGTCAAAATCTGCGATTTTGAATAAAATGCAGGAACCGTCATTTAATTATTACAATGGAAATATTAGTCGAACATGCATGCTTGATGTTCATAACACAGTGCGTACATGGCGCGCAGGACACTTGACACACATCAAAGGATCGTGCTGCAGCACGCCCGAAAATGCACAAACAAGCAAAAAAGAAACAAAAGGATAAGACCGTAGAAAAGAGTAATGGAATGGTGGTGATTCCATTATGTACAGTGTGTGTTGGAAAGGTTGCAGCGAGTTTTCAAAAAACACAACATGCAAACCGCTATGAAGCCGCATAACACATCGAAAAACAACCTTGTGCACCCGAAGGACAAAAGAGAAGACGCAAAAAAGTGTGACTGTGTTTACGAGATCCCATGTCAAAATTGTAACAAGACGTATATTGGGGAAACCGGCAGGCAGTTTAGCGTATATGAAAGAGCATCAAAAGGAATCGGATAAGATAGCGACAAGAAATTGTACCCAAGCGGTAAGGAATGGCTCAGTTGAGGAAATAAACAAGTCAGCAATTACAGACCATGTTTCACAGCAAAACCATGTCATTAATTGGGAAGGGGCCAAAGTCGTTGATAAAGACTCATGTAAACAAACGAGGGGGATCAGAGAGGCCATGTGGATCAGAAAGCGGGGGGACAACTACACACCCTGGGGATGAGAGTAGGAGGACCAGAGGTGGTGCAGCGAGTATATGACTAGGTCGGAAACGTTAGGTAGGGGTATAAAGACACAACACCACCCCACCCCCCCATTTAGTGCTTATTTTCTCTCAATGTCTAATAATATTACAAAATCTTCAATCACAGAAACTCATCACAAACTTGGTTAATGAATGAAAACGGCCGCATTGCAAGTAATAACGCCATATACCGACCAAATTTCGTTAAAATTGAGAGAAAAAAAGAAACATCACCTTAAAACGCTATTGATAAGGCAGTTGGTGGTACTTGGATACCTTTGATGGGATAAATGGTTCCGAGAGTATCTTATAAACACATTTCATGTAATACATTTTTCAATCATTGTACCATTTTCTTAAACAAAAATTTTAATTTTAATGGTTATTCGATTTTAAGCTCAAAATTGTATATTTGAAGAAACATGGCCGCCATTGCCAGCTTTGGTACCAAACCCTGTTTCCAACAAATTTTCCAGAAATTTATACTCTAAAATCTTGTTTGAAAGCGTCGTGATTATAAAATAGAATATTCTCATTTCAAAATCAATCACTAATTAATTACTAACTCACCTGTGTAGCTGTGTTTCCTTATTCCACGAGAACAAAAATCCAACAAGTGCTCTAGCTTATTCCAATGAGATATATCTGAAAGTGTAAAACGATCACACGGATATTAATGTGATCTAATTGTTGAGCAATAATTCTCAGTAACAGGCTGCACTGGACAGATACCAGCTCCAAATGGGATTTCTCATAGTACAGGATGCTTTAGGTCAACTTTACGTGCACCCCACAATAATAATGCGCTATTCCAGTTGAATTCCATACCCCCTATGGAAGACATGACCTTAATCTCCCACACAGGGAGTGTACATTTCACATGGAGCTTTCTGAATGGGTACTCCGTTTGAAATCTACACTCTCTGTGCAGGAGATTAAGGTCATGTCTTCCATAGGGGGTTGTAGATTTCAACTGGAATAGCTCATTAGGCGTACACTACAGGAAACATGTATACAGTCATTTTACCAAATGAAACACAATCCATTCCTAATCCTTTGGGTATACCGGGGTAGTCAAATCCCAAAGTCAGATTAGATTTAACTGACAAAAACACCCTAAAAATGCATTTAGTTCCATATATATTCCCAAAATTGGTCAAATATTAAAATTTGACTTTTATTTATAGAAACTAATAGTGATTTGCTACAATCCTAAAATCAAGATTTTCCATATTTTTGTGAAGTGTGGTAACATACTCAACAAGAAAAAAGTCCTGGACTTTTTTCTTATATCAGAAGAGCTTACAACTTATTATTTAAATTCAGAGATTGAACCTGGATATCGAACAGATCACTCTCTTACTAGTCTTTCGCTTGACATGTCATCTATCAAATATGGAAAAGGATTTTGGAAATTTAACAATTTACTGTTAAGAGATCTCGAGTTTTCGGCTAGAGTAAAAGAAAAAATTAAGGAAGTTAAAATTCAATATGCTGCTTCACCGTATAACTTAAATAGTATAAGTCAAATTCCCCCAAGTGAACTTGAGCTGACTATAAATGATCAATTATTTATGGAAGTATTACTTATGAAAATTAGGGGGGAAACGATTAAATATGCTTCAGAAAGGAATAAAAGGAAAAAAAGCAAGGAAAATTTACTAGAAAATGATATAAATAAGTTAGAAGAAGAGCTCGCCAGGTCAAATGATCCTGTTGTTCTTGAAAATATCGATACCAAAAAGTTGGAGTTAGAAGAAATGAGAAGGGAAAAAATGGAGGGAGTCATGATGAGATCAAAAGCAAGATGGGTAGAACACGGAGAAAAAACATCAAAGTATTTTCTGAACTTAGAAAAAAGAAATCATGTTAATAAGGCAATTGCCCACTTACAAAACCCAAACAGTGATAATATAAATAATCAAGAACAAATAATGGAAGAAATTCTGAAGTTTTATTCAACATTATATGCATCTAAAGATAATGATTTAAATTTGGAGGAATTTGAACAACATCTATCTAGATCAGATTTTCCGCTGTTAACTGATGATCAGCTCCAAAAACTTGAGGGGCGTCCGACTTATCAAGAGCTATAGTATTATGTGCTATTAAAAAAATGCCAAATAAGAAAAGTCCTGGTTCCGATGGATTCACTTCTGAATTTTGGAAGTTCTTTTTTCAAGATCTAGGTGAGTTTCTATTACGTTCTCTTAATTACACTTATGAATCAGGGAAGCTGTCAGTGACACAGAGATTGGGAATTATTACACTCCTTCCAAAAGGAAATAAAGCAAAACAGTTTTTAAAAAATTGGCGCCCAAGTAGTCTCTTAAATATAAACTTATAAATTAGCTTCTTCATGTATTGCTGAAAGATTGAAACATATCCTAACAAATTTAATAAATGATGACCAAAAAGGCTTTATGAAGGGGCGGTATATTGGGGAAAATATAAGGTTAGTTTATGATTTAATTCTGTATACCGAGTTACACGACAAGCCAGGTATGTTACTCTTAATAGATTTTGAAAAGGCTTTTGATTCCGTTTCTCACAAATTTATATTTAAAACATTAGATTTTCTCAATTTTGGAACTTCTTTTAAAAAATGGATTAAACTCTTCTACAACAATAGTCAATCTTCAGTTCTGGTAACTGGCAACACTTCAAAACAATTTAATTTGGGTCGAGGCTGTAGACAGGGTGACCCTTTATCCCCGTACATCTTTTTAATCTGTGCGGAGATTTTGGGCTGCCTTATTAGAAAAAATAATTATATTACTGGTATTGAAGTCGAAAATATTCATTGTAAAATTTCTCAATATGCTATTTCTCAATAAGCTATGAGAGTTTGGTACAAACATTGAATACTTTGGATTTGTTTGAGAGATTATCTGGTTTGAAAATAAATGAAGACAAAACCAATGTTGTTTACATCGGTTCACTTTGAGGTAAAAATCCAAACCCCAAACTAACAAACAAAAAATTGAATTGGGTGAAAAATGGTGAATTTTCTGTTCTGGGTGTTGATTTTTCAACAAATTTAATGGACATGCCAGAGATTAAGGGAAGGGGTATGAACGTTTGGACAGTATTTATTGTGGGACATTAGAGCACATCAGACATATCGAATTGCATTCTGAATGCGAAGAATGTCCTTCTGATATCAAATAATTTTGATTTTTTGAAATTCGCAATGTAATACACATTTTATGGCAAATCATTAAAAATTGATATTTTTTATATTTAACAGTACTTGAAGTAAACTTTATAAATCTGATGATTTATACTTAAAGTGTATGTAGGTGGGATGAAAAGCCGACGATCAATTGAAAATTTTGATCTTTCGTATTGAAGATATGGATTTTTTTCCCAAAACACCAACAACAACAAAATAGGTCTCTTTGGGAAAAAATCCATATCTTCAATATAAAAGGTCAAAATTTTCAATTGATCGTCGGCTTTTCCTCCCAGCTACATACACTTTAAGAATATATCTATAGATTTATAAAATTTATTTCGAGGACTGTTATATATCAAAAATTTGAAAAATATCAAATTTTAATAATTTGTCATAAAATTTGTATTATATCGTGAATTTCAAAAAATGAAAATTATTTGATATCAGAAAGACACGCTTCGTATTCAGAATGCAATTCGACGTCTGATGTGCTCTCATGTCCCACAAAAAATACTGTCGAAACGCCATAAACGATCATTCTAGATCCCTTAACTACGAAAAAATTATGGAGTCGGTGACAGGTTTAATAAAACACTGGTCTAAAAGAAATATTACTGTATTAAAGGAAGAATAACTGTTGTTAAATCTATTTTAATGCCAAAGTTTAACCACCTTGTTCTTTCTATTCCAAATCCATCTAAATAATTTATTAAGGCCCTGCAAAAGCAATTTTATGATTTTATTTGGAGGGGAAAGAGAGATAAAATACATGTAAGTAGAGATCAATTGTCAAATGATTACTCTGATGGTGGTTTAAGATTGGTAAAAGTAGATTTGTTTTTTGAAGCACTTAAAAGTACTTGGATCAGACGAATTGCAAATGGTAATATTGATGAAAAAGGATTGATGTTTTTTAAGAGCCAATCTCCCTTATTATGTACGGATTTGCGATACAAAAAAATATAGAATTGTCTCTAAAAAATAATTTTGGTACATATTAGCACCAACAACTCACATGTAAAATATGAGCGTGCACAGCGCCCTCGTTCAGCTTGAAAAAATTCTTGAAATTTCAGGCTCTCTGAGCCTTACTTGCAAATGGTAAACTTTGGAGGTGCATAACATTGTGCGCCACCATCATCCCAACCTGCATTTTGCATTTTTTTAAAGTACCAAATGGTTACATTACAAAAACCAAGACAAAAAATTGGGATCTTGATGGCGCACAAAATCAGCAAATCCAATGATTTGATGAAAAGCGCCCTTGTGCAAACTTCAAAGCATCATAACGGGCTGCGCCATCAAGATCCCAAGTCCGAACAAGTTTGAAATTTAAGACCTTCATGGCAAGTTTCATTTTTCAGCAAAAAATTTTTGGGATTGAATTAGTGCGCCCACATAATCCCACTTTTTTTTACTTGTTATTAGTTATACATAAGCCCCTTTATCCAATCATCCAAAAAGTAAGATGTAATCTTGTTGGCGCACATTTTTATTGCGGGTCAAAGTTCCACTTTTGTGCTGCACATAGGCAAAATAATGCCAATTCGGCACAAAGTATGAACTTTGACCTCTATTGAATTAGTGCGCCCACATGATCCCACTTTTTTTTTTACTTGTTATCAGTTATACATAAGCCCCTTTATCCAATCATCCAAAAAGTAAGATGGGATCTTGTTGGCGCACATTTTTATTGCGGGTCAAAGTTCCACTTTCGTGCTGCACATAGGCAAATATGCATCACTTTGGATCACAAAAAATTTTTGCTGAAAAATGAAACTTGCCATGGAGGTCTTTAATTTCAAACTTGTTCGGACTTGGGATCTTGATGGCGCAGCCCGTTATGATGCTTTGAAGTTTGCACGAGGGCGCTTTTCATCAAATCATTGGATTTGCTGATTTTGTGCGCCATCAAGATCCCAATTTTTTTTCTTGGTTTTTGTAATGTAACCATTTGGTACTTAAAAAAAATGCAAAATGCAGGTTGGGATGATGATGGCGCACGATGTTATGCACCTCCAAAGTTTACCATTTGCAAGTAAGGCTCAGAGAGGCTGAAATTTCAAGAATTTTTTAAAAAGCTGAACGAGGGCGCTGTGCACGCTCATATTTTACATGTGAGTTGTTGGTGCTAATATGTACCAAAATTATTTTTTAGAGACAATTCTATTTTTTTTTGTATCACAACCCCCCTTATTCATGTACATAATAAGGAAGACTGGCTCTTAATAAGCTTACCGGCATGAACATTGATGATCTGGAAAAAGGAGCAAATCATACTTTAACAGTTGCGAAAAGGATACAAAATATTTTCTGGAAAGAGGTTCTTTTATCGTGGTCCCATATAAAAAAGAGTCATACTCCTCAAAAACACTTGATGATGTTTTAAAATCATATTTGTGGGACAACGAGCTATTCAAAATTGGTGGAAAAGAAATTAATTACAAGAAATGGCGCACATCGGGAATTTGTTTCACTTCGGATCTGGTTCATGCCGATAGTAATCGTTTTCTTTTCTTGAATGAAATTGAAGCTAGGTATGATTTGAAAATGAATCCTTTAGAATATAATGGTGTACTTCGTGCAATTAAAAGCAATTTTAAGGATATATTCCAGGCAAATATTCAAATGTACCCAATCCCAAAACCTTTTATTCCTTTTCATTTGAGTCTGATCCTTCAGGATAAAAAAGATTGCAAATCACTTTGTAATCAACTAATGAATATAAAGGTTCCAAAAGCACAACAAAATTGGAGCGAAAAATTGGGCTTCCCTTTTCAAGATGATGAATGGAAGATGCACTGTTTGATACCTTTTAAATGCACAATAGACGTATAATTGCGGTGGTTTCAGTATAGAATTAAGAAATAAAGGGTAATGCATGATCCTTTACACGAAAATAATGTGTCCGAGGCAGTAAAAACGTAAATAATGGGTGAGGCGCAGCCGAACCCATTATTTAAACATTTTAACTGCCGAGGACACATTATTTGCATGTAAAGGATAATGCTGCACCCTTTATTTCTATTCTATTACCACAAAATAGTGCGATTAAAAGAGAAAATATCACATTTTTTGCCCAAATATTTCAAGTTGTTTACATCAAGGTGGAGCGCCTACGCGTATTAAAAGCATATGCACATTCCAATAACACAACCTAACATTCCATTCTCCCCTATAAGCAGGTATGCACTGCACATACGAATGCTGGACGGTTCGCACCCTTTCAATTTCGGACCCGTGCACTTTCGCCCCCTTTCTATTTCGCACCCGTGCACTTTCGCCCCCTTTTTTATACCGCGGGTATTGTGCTGCTGTTGATTGATGCACGATCGATTGCTTGAACTCCCGGCGGTGCGGCGTAGTATGTTTATAGTGCTGGGGCCGTCGGGCATGCACTTATTAAGTCATGATAAACCCGGGAAGGAAGGAAAGAAAGGATATTTTATAACAAAATAGAGGAACGATTTTTTTTTCTCAGTATATATTACAGGCCAGATATTTTAGCAGCAGGCTTACCCAAAATAATGAAATAATTAGAATTCAATGATAAAAATAGTAATAATAATAAATAGTAATAATAATAATAAATTTATATTTAATTATTAATTATAATATGTATAAAAACAGTGAAAATTTGTTCCAACTGACGACCAAAGGATGGATCCAAAAGGATACAAGTGTCAACAAGCAATGGATAAAATTAAAAACAATGAAAGTATGACACAACATCCAATGGGGGAGTAACACAAAACATATAAACAAAGTTAATTTAATAATATAATATGATGATAATAATAATAATATGATAATAATAATAATAATAATAACAATGTTAATAATATAAACAAAGTTTATTTAATAATATAATATAATGATAATAATATGATAATAATAATAATAAGAAGAAGAATAACAATGATATGAGGATGAATGCAGATTATTTTTATCATATTCATTTATAAATTTTTTGTCTCTTAGTGAAATATTGTATTAGTCTATGTACATTTTTGCATTATAATTATCTGTTAACAAACTTTTATATTTTATATTTTAGTAATGTTTTAATATCCACACGGACATGTGGAAGATCAATATTGTATTGAACATGTTTTACCGTGTATAAATAAAGTTATTATTATTATTATTATTACTAGGCGGTTACCCATATTTGGCGGTTCTCGGCTGGGCACGATTACCTGGCTGATGGTGACTGTACCCACCAAGTTTGATGCCCATATGACAGTTTTACTAATTTGACCTCAGATGACCCCTGGTGACCCCAAAATGACCTTCCAAAAATTTGGCTCTAAATGTTGACTGTACTCACCAAGTTTCATGCCCATACGACAGTTTTTACTAATTTGACCTCAGATGACCCGTGAGTGACCTCGGATGACCCCAAAATGACCTTCCAAAATTTTGGCTTTAAATGTTGTCTGTACGTACCAAGTTGTATGCCCATACGACAGTTTTTACCAATGTGACCTCAGATGACCTGTGGGTGACCTCTGATGACCCCAAAATGACCTTCCAAAATTTTGGCTTTTAATGTTGTCTGTACCTACCAAGTTTTATGCCCATACGACAGTTTTTAGTAAGTTGACCTCAGATGACCCCTGGGAGGGGGCCCTGGGGTCAGATGACTTAACGAACATAAACTTCTTCTTGCCAGGACAGAACTACACCCACCCACCGAGTTTGGGCCCTGTACGACCTACGACGGCCTCACACGACAGTTTTAGTCATTTGACCTAAGATGACCCCTGGGAGGGGGCCCCAAGGTC
Organism: Amphiura filiformis; assembly: GCF_039555335.1. Classification (NCBI taxonomy): domain Eukaryota; kingdom Metazoa; phylum Echinodermata; class Ophiuroidea; order Amphilepidida; family Amphiuridae; genus Amphiura; species Amphiura filiformis. The sequence goes on from NC_092629.1 coordinate 28,408,180, forward strand.
GGATGACTTAACGAACATAAACTTCTTCTTGCCAGGACAGAACTACACCCACCCACCGAGTTTGAGCCCCGTACGACTTACGACGGCCTCACATTAGCAGTCACAGACAGACAAACAGACAAATAGACAAATAGACAAACAGACAAACAGAGAATAGCGTATTATTATATAGATTATTATTATTATTATTATTATTATTATTATTATTATTATTATTATTATCCCTCACTTTTCTCAAAAAAATTGAGATTTTTATACCACTGGAAACCTCTGGCTACATAATGTTTATGTCAAAAAAATAATTCTTGCAGATTTAATTCGTCTAGCAAAAATATCGTCAATTTTGAATTACGTTCTGGTGTACCAGAACGAAATTACAACAGTGGCCTATGGAGCAGTGTAATACACATAGTCATGCATAACTCGCATAATGCAAAATCGGAATCAACTGAAATTTTGGGAATAAGATTTTTCAAGCATATCTACCATGTCTACTAAAAAATGTCATAAAAAGATGATACTAGGATCACGAAATACTCCTTTAAGATAGATGTCATGTATGCGTCGGACCCCTATAGCCTGATCATGCAAACGAAAAAAGAAAGAAAGGAAATAAAGAAAGGGAAAGAAAAAACGAAATCCAAAGAAATTAAGATGAACTGAACAAATCTAATTGATAGAAATAAATTGATTGTTTAAAACTGTTTATTATGTGCAGCAACATCCAAAAACAAAACAGGGTTCAAAAGACAAAGCAGCTTTCTTGATTAAAAAAAAGAAGAAAAAAGGCACTATAAAAACGAAAAAAAAGGAAAAAGAAAAGAAAAATAAAGAAAGAAATTCATCTCCTTTACACGATCTTTATTATCTAAGAAATAGATGCTATATTACATTATTGACATCTTCGAGTTCAAACATCCCGCCTTAAAATTATCGGCATATTTAGCAGATTAAGATATAAGATGTGCCGTGGTGTTAATAAAGCATCGTCATAATGAGTCCGTGATTGACAGGCCAGTAAACAAAATGAATTATGAACACATAAATGTCAATCATTTACAATGCAGAATTGGATAGCATTTTTTCCACAAATTTGTTTATTTACTTTATGTTATTTATTAAAACCATATTTATACAGGGCTACCTTTCAGATAAATCTGCTATTACAGGGCTCTGTGTCATAAAAACAATATACATAACAATTTGTAGAATTATACATAAGCCCTATATATGTAAGAATTTTTAAAAACATAAAAATGCATAAACATCAAATAATCATACATCAAATATATCAAAATTCATTAAAAGTATTTACATTTCTTTGTTTTATACAATTTACGTAACACTTGTAGAAATATATATTAAATTAATTAAGAACACGGACAAAATACATCATTCATTAAAAGACATAAAAGTTAAAACATTTGGTTCATTATTTACATTTCTCATTAAAACGAACAGAAAACTTTCCTGATTAATAATATTTTACGATCGTACGTCAAGAGGCATATGGCACTTTTGCGTGTCTGTTTACGGTACCCTACCATTGATTGGACCCACACCATACCCGGCGCTTTCGCGTAAGTCATTCATTACATAATGGGTTGAAGGAGTCACACTTTATACAATCACGCGGCCGCGTGGCCCGGAGACTTGTCAAGCAATCGATCCGGTACGGGTGTGTTCTGGGACGAATATATGCGTGCTACTGCCTAGTCACCGTAGGCTACCATTGCATTGATTGAACCCATGTCACGCCCGGCGCTTTCGCGTACTAGTGGCAGCTAATACTCGCGGTGAAGAAAGGTGGTGAAAGTCGGCACAGCATTATCGCAAAGCTGCTGCAGGCATTTGTTTTGCTTGTGCGCATTTGTCTTTGAGAAATTTGCAAAATATTTTTTTTCCATTAGTGTCATGTCAAAGAAGATCAATTCGGCAACATAAAGATGGGATAAAATTATAAATTATAAGCCATCATATTTTTGGCCATATCAATATTAGGCCCTATAAATTTTATACTTTATAGGCCATAAATAATTGAATACTAAATTATATAGCCTATTATAAAGTACTAATAAGGTAACATAATTCTAATAACAATAATATAATAATAATTAATATAATAATAATAATAATAATAATAATAATAATAATAATAATAATAATAATAATAATAATAATAATAATAAATAATAATAATAATAATAATAATAATATAATAAAAATAAATAATAGGCTTAAAATAAAATAAAATAGAAATGAAATAAAATAAAATAGGCCTAAGTAAAACAAAATAACAAATCAAAAACATAATGAATACCAATCTTTAGTCGAAGCACATTTAATATATCGTAATAATATAGGCCTATTAAAGGGGCATTTCGTGATCCACAGCCTCATCCCCCACTTTTCCCAAAAAAGTTGAGATTTTTACACCACTGGATACCTCTGGCTACATAATGTTTATGTACCAAATATTTCTTGCAGATTAATTCGTTTAGCAAAATATCGCCAAATTTGAATTTCGTTCTGGTGCACCAGAACGAAATTACAACACATTGTCTATGGAGTAGTGTAATATTATACATAATCATGCATAACTCGCAAACGCAAAATCGGAATCAACTGAAATTTTGGAAATAAACCTTTTTTGTGGATATCTACTGAAAAATGTCATAAAAAGAGGATGCTAGGATCACGAAATCCTCCTTTAAATTCAATCGAACCGGAGAGTCCATCAACATACTATTTGCTTTTGTACACGCTGGACCCAGTACCGGTACTGCAAACACAGACAATCAACACTCAAAAGTCAACCAATACTATACACATACAACACCCCACTGTACCGCCGGGAGTTGAAGCGATCGATCGTGCATCATCAATCAACAGCAGCACATTACCCGCGGTTTAAAAAGGGGGCGAAAGTGCACGGGTGCGAAATTGAAAGGGGGCGAAAGTGCACGGGTCCGAAATTGAAAGGGTGCGAACCGTCCTGTTTCCGCACATACAATAACACACCTCTGGCATTCCATTCTACCCTACATAAGCAGGTGTGTTGTGTGCTTTGCTGTGCGCTGTGATGATAGAAGAACATAAAGTTCGTTGCCCTTGACACTTTATCGCTAATTAATGGTCTGTCACGTGACGCATTTCAACAAATCACAGTGCGCGATTTTGAATAATGGGTCGTGTGGGTAATAGAATTCTAAATAAAGTCTGCACAAAAAGAAACTCAGCTGTTATAAACACGACTATAGCTTCAGAACTACTAATTGTTTTCACAATATTTCAACATAGAGGGAAGGATGAATTATTTTACACGCATTTTGATACCACATTTGTCAAATGTTGTTCAATATTAACAACACAGTAGTGTTTTTAAAGAAAAATACCCGAATTTTAAAGTTGCAGTTTACAGCGATCAATGGTTATTAAGCCAGCACGGTAGCACATAAAGCCCGCCATTATCTTCACGCATACTTCAAAATCAATACAAATAGCTGCAACTTTTAAATTCACCTATTTTTCTTCCAAAACACTGCTGTATTGTTAATATTGAACAAAATTGGACAAATTGGGTATCAAAATGCGTGTAAATAAACCATCCTTCTTTTTTTGTTGAAATAATGTGAAAACAATTATTAGTTCTGAAGCTATAAACACATAACAGCTGAGTTTCTTTTGTGCAGACTTTAGAATATTAACCACCAATACCTTCATGTATAAAATCAACCAAAGAAATAACAATTTGTGCACATTTTGTAATGAGGAATCTGAAACAATTAAGCACATCTTCAAAGAATGTAAAAAGATGAAACCAATTTGGGTTCAGCTACAAACCTGGTTTTTACAAAAGTTGGTATTCCTGTTACCTTAAATCAAAACCATATTCTTTTTGGAACAGACATAAAAAAGAGTAATCATGCTGTAAATTTGATTATTATCTTAACCAAATTTTATATTTATAGAAGAAGATGTCAAAATTCGTCGCTCTCCTTTTTACCTCTTCAAAAAGAAATTGAAAATTATCACATTCTGGAATGATCTATTTATTTAAAAGACTTAAATTACCAAATATATCAACGTAAATGGCAGGTTTGGAGGTGTCTATTTAATTAATGCATGCAATGATTTCTGTCTACACTATTATATTTGAGAATTGTGCTGTGATAAATTGTTCTATTTGTTTTGTATTGTTGTTGTTTTGTGTTGTATTATTAAAAACCCGGTAGAATAATATGTTTAAGGAATGAAAATTTGATTTGCCGGAGAAAAAAAAAAATAATAAAATAAAAAAAACATACTCAACAAGGATACGATTTAAAGCCCCCTATTAGCCCTATATAACGTCCTGGTTGCTTTTTGGCGAGGGGGAAGGAAAGAAGGAGGAAAGAATGAAAGAAGAAAGGTGCGGTTTTGAACCCCCGACCCTTCGGGTGCCACGCCCGTGCACTGGCCTACCTTGCCACGGGGAAGTAGCTTGCCCGGCCAAGCTTTCCGACGCCATATGACTGTTCGCATGATGATGCAATAGCATCACGTGGGATACCTGCTTGTGAATTGATGTTTTTGATGTTTGGTACGGTTAGGGTTAAAGGTAAAATATGCAATTTTAGTCAGTGTTGGGGTGCACAATTGAATGGGACTCTACACTTTGTACAGTATTGCTGTTTTCTTCTTTCTTACCAATTTTTCATACAAAAATGTACACAATGGTTCATAACTGCAAGTCCATCTCGCTGTCCCACAGTACTAAACCAATGATTTCTATATTAATAGTCAGACATACTGCAGTTACTGTCCGTTTTCCTATACACAATACACAGTGCTCTTTCCCATTGACGAGTGACCTCTACAAATAGCCCTACGTTAACAGTATGGGGATATGACTAGTTAACGTCGCTGTGTGAAAAATAACCGGCCAATATTAAAAGTACTCTTTTAAAGTTCTAGAAAATATAGTTTTTAACATGTCCTAAATTTTTAGCTAATTTAGATGTTTGGAAATATTCGTACTTTGGTGTTTTAGTTAATGTTATAGGTAATAGTACATTGCCTAGTTAACGTCGCTGTGTGAAAAATAACCGGCCAATATTAAAAGTACTCTTCTAAAATTCTAGACAATATAGTTTTGTAACATGTCCTAAATTTTTAGCTAATTTAGGTGTTTGGAGAGGGTCGTACTTTTGTGTTTTAGGAAGGATATGTAAACGACAGATAACACCAAAAATATGAAGAAATTATTTCCAAACCGTGTTAAGTCAACAATCATTATGTTGCTCATTTTCAAGAATGCTGGTTTACAAAAAGCACGCCATTGTCTCATTTCGTGAACAATGGTACACATACCATTGTTTCCTTTCGTTTCCTTTATAATCGGTTACCCAACTGAAGCTTTAATACAAACTTTATTGCGATATCGCACATGAAAACAGTCACATGTGCACAGCCAGAGAAGATCCGATTTAATCAGTTGAGCTGTTTCAATGAGTGTTATCTTGGTTTAATAGCTTTTAATGGGGTTAAGTCCTGCAAAGGTCGAGATGAATTCTACTGTAGACATGACTGCATCATGATCCCCCCTGACCTTGATGATGATCTTGCAAAATTATGATAATTGTGGGTCAGGTAGAATTTTTTTTGCCCACCGATGGAGGTGCATTTTTTTTTCGCCGGCAAATGCAGGAAAAGTATTTTCTTTATGCAGAGATGGGTGGGGTAATATGCAAAATCAGTCAGGTTTGTTTGTGTGCCAAAGTAAGTTGATTTTGACTGAAAAAGATTAGAGATGCAAGTGCAAAAAAATTGAATTTTTTTTACAGATTGTGGTGATTTTTTTAGGATAGGCCTCATTTGAAAAACAACCAAAAAGGCCCGCAAAAATGCCCAAACTACAAACCCTACTTGGAAAGTCCATCCGCCAGCAGAACAGGTTATTTCCCCATCACTTAATACTTGAACTTTTTATTAATAAGCCCTATGCCGGGGGAGGGGAGTACTCACATGTCACAGCTATTATACAGGTATGTGCCATGGCGATGACCTCATGAGCCCCCTTTTCAGGTCTAACAACCATTCCCTGGACCCCCCAATTCTCTCTTGTCTCAGTCATAATTCAAGCCGTTCCCCAGACTCCCATATTTCATTGATTGCAGCTAGTCTCAGTCTGGATCGGCATGTTGTCTGCAGGCATGAAAACTGGTCTTGAAAAAAAGAACACTGAAAACCATGGGTTTTTTTCTGTTAATTTGATTCAGAAATAGGCTGAAAAAACATAAAAACATAGTACAATTAAACACTGAAATCAGCTAAAATGCTGAAAATTTTCATAAAGGTGTCTGTGCTACTCTTGCAAGACCAAAACCATCAAAAAGTGCTTTGTCATCAATTTCTTCTATTGAAACCATTGTTAAGGTGAATCTTGATCGTCGCGCCATTGGAGGGGGGGGGGCAACATCAGGCAATGCATGTCACTGTGGTACAATGAAAATCACCAGACTTTTCGGCTGATGGTGACCGGGATGGTGACATGCTTATTTTGATGGAATTAAATTGCAGGCAAATGTTATGACCAAGTACCTAAAATATTTGCACTTCCTTCAGCTGACCATATTGCATAGTGAATTTAGAGGTGATTTACAATCTACCAATCTTGTGGAAAGACTGCTGAATTCTGCTTGTACCTGACATGGTTAATCCTAGCTCAAGTCTCGAGATACTCTATCTCACCCAGAGTTATAGCCAGCAGCCCAACACAATTTTAGTGCCGGCTAATTTTAATACCGAGTGGGTAAGGAGGGAGATTAAGAGATGAATTCGTCCCTGGTGTAGCAGTTCTCCCTTCTTACACATCTCTTAATCTCCCTACACAGACAAATTCATCTCTTAATCTCCCTACACAGACAAATTCATCTCTTAATCTCCCTACACGGACAAATTCATCTCAACTGATCTCTCGCAGGTAAAAAACACAACATCTTGGTTGTAACTTTTGCATTTTCTGTGATATCAAAGATTTTTTGAGCTGGTCGGGAAGACTCTGTGCGGGATATCCTCGACCGGTGCCGACTGGCGTGGCTAGAACACTGATCTCACCGATAGCTTCACATTCAAAGCTAAAAACCATTGCATTTGAAATCTAATTGGATTCACTGAAGCATGACACCATGATGTAAAGCAATTGATGTTCAGAAGTAAACACAGCCGATTACGACAAGCGATCGCATCTAAAATTGCAAAAAATTTAGACTGTAAAAATACCTTATTCAAAAGATACCTGTACAACTCAATTCCATCAAATGTTGAAAATTTACATCTTAACATTCCGGAGTAGATTATGATCATATTCATAATTTAATATCATTAATTGTCATTTATGATGAATTGCATTTCATAATTTTTAGCGAGCCTCAACTCAATACATAGGCCTATCATGATATTCTTACCCATCCCATGAAATGATCATTACTCCCCCTCCCACCTATATATGTCAGTTGATGTCAGACATGAGCTCATGATCCTCATCCCATCTAAAAGTGGGGTTTCTTATATCTAAAGATTGGTAGCGCATTCATGAGATGCTAATTTCTATTGTGTTAATTTCTGTTGTGACCAACATGCATCTTTTCAATATTCTCTCACTTCAACGACAGCAACCTCTTCAAGCAAGCAGTAACATACCTCTACCTCAAATAATTTACCTCAAAGCACACCACCTAACCCTACCCGCATTACCCCTCCACCAAGGGGAGTTGGGCCCGGAGTTGGGTAGAACAACTACAAGACAAGACAAGACAATGAACATGGTATGGTGAATTAAAATGATGGCTATCGATGATCGAGGTCGAGTCCCTGATTGGTATGAGTATTTATGTGTTTGTATTGTTCTAAGAATAAACCTGGGTCTTCTACCTATGGCACTCTAGCTGAAATACAGCAAGATAATGTAAGATAGTTAAATGTACCTGTATTTCAGCTAGGGTATCTCGAAACAAAAGAAAGTATTTCCTTTGTTTAGCTATATCTTAAAATCAATATTTTCGACTTCCGACTGATTTTGCTTGATCACATCACATTTATACCTCTTAGATTTTCAAAGAGTACTGACTCCTCATTGCACCATGCATAACGCTAAGGTAAATCTGCCATATTGGTTTGTCGCTCATGGAGGACAAATATTGTACCTCGGGCATTTATCTACCAGAGACAGAAATCAAACAAATTGGCATCTATTAGCCTGTGTGTTACAAAGGTTTGCACATGCAGCACTTGGCATTTTTGGCACAAAGTGTTACAAGCAATGCATGCGAACAAGCACATACTTTGAAATGAAGTTTGCCGTGCACATGGCAAAATAATCTAGAGGTACACTACAATAAGCCAAAGATTTAAGGTACCAGTTGTGTTCACCCCTGTATATCCTAAGTAAGGACAAATGTGTCAAAATTTAAAAAAGCAGCCAATACATTGTACACTTTAGCTCTGATTTAAGACCTTATTTGTTGAAATTGGTTGAGAATTAAAGAAACAGTGATCTAAAACCTAATGAAGATACAAAAATAAAAAGTTGCACTTTTGTGTTCTAATCAATGAAAGCACAACCCTAGTTTTTCGTGCTAATCAATGACAGCACAGCGCTAGTTATCTTGTTCGCGAACGCTTTGTGTACAAATCAATAGGGTATGGAATGGGGCAAACTGCAACTTTTAAATTTGCATCTTCCTTGGGTTTTTGGATTGCAGTGTCTTTGAATGAATGAGGTCTTAAATTTGAGCTAAAAGATGCAGCTATTGGCTGTTGGTTCCAATTATGGCATATCTGCCTTTGTTAGAATATACAGGGGTGAACGTGACTGGTACCTTAATTGTTTGGCTTACTGTATTTTGCCTCCATGAGTGTCACACAAACATGGCAAATTTAGTCCTCTTTGAATGAAACCTTTTTGGACCAATCAAATTAAGCAGTCTTTGAGTGGTGCCGAGCAAAAAGATTGGGTAGGCCTGCTTCAGTGAAAATTTGTCAAGAATTTTCAGTGTTTCAGTATTGGTGTCATTAGGTGACAATACTGCGCCAAACTTGTACCACCACAAAGTCATACAAACTTACATTTGAATGTTATAGTTATTAGTGATATTTCTGAACTTGGATCCTCAGGAAAATTGCTGTTTGTGACCTGATCCCACGAAATGAGCGTAAAGTCGCAAGTTTGGAGTTGCGAGACTTTCCAACTGTTGGGTTGATGTTCTTTGTTTGCTTGAAGACACATGTATTGGCAGTGGTATGTCATGTGTGAATGGGGACAGGATTGAATACAGAGAACAGCATATTATTTCCCATTCACAAAGGACACACTACAGACTGTACAGGTGTCTTCAAACAAAGAACAGCAACTCGACAATAATTGGAAGGTCTCGAAACCACAAACTTGCAACTTTACGCTCATTTCGTGGGAGCAAATCACCGATTACATTTTGTGTAAAAATATTTTTTCTATAATGTTTTACTAAATTTTAAAACACAAAAAGTTTGTAATCTTGATTATAATATTTGTTTTTATTAATTTTAGTAAAACATTTGAAACAATATTTTGTAAGCACCTAAAAGCAATTTTCCTAATAGAGTTCAGCAGTACCAAATGCAATAGGAATTAGTAATGATGATATCGTATATTCTTATTTACTTAACAGGTACGTCATAGATGAGACATCGCCAAGCGAGTATGACCCCATGAACCCAGAAGACTACGATTATGAAATACTGAGCAAACCAATCGCAAAGAAAGAGAAAGTTGTCTCAAAAGAAGACGAAGAGAACAAAGCAGCCTTTAAGACCGCTGTAGAAGCACTTAGTTGATCATTTTCCTTTCTTTACTTTGTTCATACTATGAGCCACCATTGTCGCATTACCAATGGCACAGCCCATTAACTCTCTCAAGGTGTGTGTGCCGACTGCAGACGACAAATTGAAAAAAAAATCAAACATTTCAGAATTGTACATTGTCATGACCATATTTGGAACCAGCATGAAAAATGCATTAAAATGAGTACAAACAAGCCCAGTATTGGTTCAGTGGTTCTTGAGATAGGTCTTGATATTTTGAGAAAATCTCACAAAACGTGGACCTTTTATGTTGAAGCCTATGGCTAGCATGCAGAGCTTTAACTTCCAGAACTTCCAGTTAACAGTTATAGCTCTGAAATTGACCAAATGAAGTAATTAGTTTTTGTACCCAACACATTCAAAGGTCAATTTGTGCCTGTACAGACATAGAGAGATTGATGAACTGTGGCCTGTAAGATGAGGTTTTGTTTTTTCAAAGGGAACAATTGCAGATTATTATTTTTCTGCAAAAGTGATCAAGTATAAAATATAAATTCAGCTAATATGAATGACTAAGGATGGTAAGTTCTCAGCTTCTCAAGTGGGTATTTTTAGCAACCTGACACACATTTGTATTGGTCCGTTCAAGCATTGAAGTTCTAACTTTTTTAAACATAAGTGCCTCTGGCCCTAGTAAAAATAAAAACGGTTACTATGGCCAGAGTTCCATGTCTAACCCCAACAAACATTGTAGTACTGGGCTAATAAAGTTCAATACTGGACACCGATATTGGGCCAATGAATCTTTGTACATCGGCGTTGAATTGGGCCAGTACTGGTGCTAAGCTGGACAAATTTATATTTTCTGGCTGAACATGCCGGTTTGTGGGTAAGAGAGTGGGAGTCATGAAAGAGTGAGAAAAGGGGAAAAAGGGAGAGCAAGCTTAAAATGATAATTTTTACTTGTCCAGACCAACGCTGGTGTGCAAAAACATGAATTGGTCCAATCACGGGGTCCAGGTCCAGTATTGACCCAGTTAAGTAATGTTTGCTGGGACCCGTCATGTTAAATGTCAGTTTTTGCCTTGATTATATTGTTGTCTTTCTTGCCATTTACATGATTTATTAGCATATTTGCATGCTTGGTCCTATTATTTCAAAGTATAGACCATAAAGACATGGATGGTCAACTTTATTGTAATTCTATCGAAAATGTCTTATTATGCTGAAGCTATGTGTGTCTCAATCAAATATGTTGTTCGCATCTTGTTTAACAAGGTGGCAATGTAGGTAAGCACTCTACTAGTCTATGGCGCATTTACAGGGGTAATGTGAAAGCACTAATTTCGTGAGAAATGTGTTGTACAAAAATTGCAACGGTGAAAAGGCACATAATCATTGTATTAGAAGCCCGGGGTTAAATTTTACTGGGATAAAAAGAAAAATATGAGCTTTCTTCTGATACCAAAATGTCAGTTTTGATTGGCCTGGATTATGCACTTGAATGGGAATTGTATTGCGCACTTGCCTTGTGTTTGGGGAGCACATTTCTTCAATATTTTGACAAGTTGACGTCGAATATTCTATTTTTTATTCTTTGACAATATTGTCTTTTGCCAATAGTATGTTACGTCCAAAGTTGTAATTTTTGTGTTTTTGATCGCAAAGATAAGATATTTTTATTCTCGATTCAAACCCTTAATTAAGGATAATTTTGCCTTTTTGGACACTTCAATGCATTTGATCTATAATTTTGTTTCAACAGAGACTTAAATTAGCAAGCACAATAAGGCAGGGACCAATTTTTTATACCATTGACCAAATTTTGAAATTTTTCAAATATCTGATTTTTGAAAATCTTTAAGTGTGCATTTCCCATAGACAGACAAAATGGCGAGAGCCAGTCCATAATATAGGTACGGCATATATAGGACTGGTAAGCGAGTCTAGTTTTGATGGAAGAAAAATGGGGGATGAGGTTATCGATCGGGTCACACCTTTAATTCATAGGGTGAATCACTAATTGTCCAGTTAAACTAGAGTACGAAAAAGTACTTGTGACAAAAAACATTTACTGAAGTTTTATATTATAACAAATTTATAGTGTAACCTGTAAATAGATAGTAAAGTAAGAATAGTTTGTGTGTGGGTGTGGGTAAAGGGGTGTGGGGGTGAGTTTGATAAAATAGACCTATACCATAAAACAACTTGTGAAGTTAATGAATACATACATTACTAGCATGAAAGTTCATCTATGTTGGTAGACTTCATAATTGGAAATTTAAACTTATGATCTCAACACAAAATTAAGACGTACCTCAAATTTTCGGTCACAACTTTGACCTTCATCTGGAGACTGGCAACCCAAGTTTGGGATCAGTGACCTTTTGGACACTTGACCCCAAATCCCGGTCGTACACTCTGGGTCCAACTGTGAATACATACAGGGGTGTATTTAGGGTTTTTTGTGTATGTAAATGGAGTAGAATTGGTAAGTGGATGTCAAGTTGGTGGTATATTACTAGTCATCGTTAGAAATAAACTCGGAATTTTGCATTTGATGTAACTTTTGAGGTGATTTGTATGTTTGAAGGTGAAAAACTAACCATAGGGCAGCTGTTTTTCATTTTAATCATCACAACAAATCATAAACAAACCATTTCCGAGTTTGATTGACAGGTAACTCTGCAAATGACTAGGAACCAGGGTGGGAAAGGGTGTTATTCCCACAAAATGAGCGTAAAGTCGCAAATTGTTATTTTCAGGACCTGGCTGCCGAGTTTGATGTTGTTTGTTTGATGCTCATAAATTCATGTATTAGCTCGCCGATCGTTATTGAGCGGCGCTACATACAGCTGAAACGTTTAAATAAGTCGTATAACTAAAGACGAATAGCGATATACACACAGTTTATACGTCAATGATTCAATGATACACATGCACAAGATGTGTCAGCCTAGTCATCACTCAATTGGTGAACGTGGTGAATAAAACCAAGATCCCCATGTTTATTTTAAAACTTAATTTTACTGTAAATTAGAGCACTTCAGGCTTAGTCTCTCACATGGTGTTTTAGTACACCATTGGGCATTACAATCATGCAAACAGTAGAAATTCAAGAAAAATTGAAGTCATTGCTGTGGAGCAAATCACACATGAAATATAAACAAAATGGCAAAATTACAGGTTATGTGTTAGTGACAATGACTCATTACTGTTGCATGATGGGAAGGTTTGAGTAGGTTTTAATTGAGCACTAAATGGCTATCAGCCAGTTGGATTCAATTTTGACAGCCTGGCAGCAACATTGTTAGCCATTGGCTGTCAGGATAATGCTCAAGTGCATTCCTGAAATGGGGTACTTAAAATGTGTAAATGTGAACTTTTTCAAGGTATAGAGTGAATAAAAAAAATCACAAAATATTAGAAATTGTTGCTTGTTTTATGATAATCTTTGTTGTCTCTGTCATAGAATACATATGGTATCAGTGGTATAAATACCGAGGGATGGTTTCTCTAGCCTAGGATATGAGGTACAGCTCAACTGATCATACTTTGCCTACATTCGACCTTGCATGATTTTTGAGTTGACACAGTCATGAAAATAACTATAGATACTTGACAAGACCATTAGTAGCCCAGTTCTGAACCTTTTCATTGATCATTCATAACAATAGGTATCTGATGGATCCGTGAAGATAAGAAGGGATTATAATATATCCGTAACCTTGATATTATAGTACATCTCGAGGAAAAAGTGCAATGGACATGTTTTCATTTTATGTTTCAAATATCCAGCAAGATGAAAATTGAGTATTTAACCCAAAATGAAAATGGAACAATTTATTGGAAATCTGTTTTAACAGATTTTTTGACATCTTTTTCTGCACTGTATTATACCTAAATTAAGAAATTTGATAAATATTCAAAGAAAATATAGGTCATCCAAAAAATTGTGATTTTTACACATTTTGGGGCAAAAAAGGAAAAATAAGCAAAAATATCAACATCTTTGTTCCAATATTAGCTATCTAGCATTGCTATCTACTGTAGATAGCAGCACATTTAATTTGTTCAAAAAAGGGGAAAAGTACATGGACCTTTTCCAACTTCATTATTTCTGAAGTTTATAATACGAGAACTATATATTTTTGGAAATGAAATGAGTCGAGAAACTTTTTGTAACAGATTTATTTTTTAAACATATAAAAAGTTCTTGAAAAAATACCAAAAATACAAATAACAAAAAAAGTTTGGAATTGATTTCTTTCAGTTATTTTTTCATAATGTAGAGACATTTGTCAGTCATCCAGGTATATGGCTGTATACAAATATCAAAGGTTGATAATTAAAATCTGTTCAACTGGACTTACTATTTTTAACTGGCAATGTTTGACATTCTATCCTGGATGTTTCTTCAAGGCAACTGATTTCTCGGCGGCAATTGGTGAACTGAACAGAACAGAGATCTGCGCCACAACTTGGCGGGGCCCTACAGTTCTGCTATCCAAAAGGTCCCTCTACGACTGAGTTCTGTGACCCCGTCATGGTCACTAAACCAATCGCTTGAAGAAACATCCAGGATAGGATGTGAAAGTTAAAATAGTAAGTCCAGTCAGAACACACAAAACTTCAGAACTATGCTAGACCTTTGGTGGTTTCAGTATAATAGCCTAATGTTTGTATAAAATAATTATATATAAAATAATTATATTAAAGGGGCATTTCGTGATCCACAGCCTCATCCCCCACTTTTCTCAAAAAAAGTTGAGATTTTTATATCACTGGAAACCTCTGGCTACATAATGTTTATGTACAAAATATTTCTTGCAGATTAATTCGTTTAGCAAAGATATCGTGAAATTTGAATTTCGTTCTGGTGCACCAGAACGAAATTACAATGCATTGTCTATGGAGCAGTGTAATACACATAATCATGCATAACTCGCGAACGCAAAATCGGAATCAACTAAAATTTTGGGAATAGGTTTTTTTCGTGGATATCTAATGAAAAATGACATAAATAGAGGATGCTAGGATCACGAAATACTCCTTTAACTCAATTTTCAAAATTGCCTCCTTTGATCCCCATGAACCAGATCGTGTCACATTTATACAGCTCAACTTACCGTACTTTGCCTAACCAGACAGTCCATGCCAAAATTGTTACTACACCTTTACATTTCATCGAATCTCTTTTTGATGTCTGTCATTTTGAACATCATACTTGAAAGATGTATGCTATGTAGAAACTTTATTTTGCAATTTCATAATTTGCATATTATTAGCATATTTGCAAGAAAAAACATGAAAATCAATAAATACCTATATTTTTCACAATTTCAATATTTTATTAGAAATTAAGCATGTAGGCCGTTTGTTATGACTTGATGAATGAAACTGTTAGACAGATTTTGATATTTTTTGCTTATTTTTCCTTTTTTGCCCCAAAATGTGTAAAAATCACAATTTTTTGGATGACCTATATTTTCTTTGAATATTTATCAAATTTCTTAATTTAGGTATAATACAGTGCAGAAAAAGATGTCAAAAAATCTGTTAAAACAGATTTCCAATAAATTGTTCCATTTTCATTTTTGGGTTAAATACTCAATTTTCATGCGTGGATATTTGAAACATAAAATGAAAACATGTCCATTGCACTTTTTCCTCGAGATGTACTATAATATCAAGGTTACGGATATATTATAATCCCTTCTTATCTTCACTGATCCATCAGATACCTATTGTTATGAATGATCAATGAAAAGGTTCAGAACTGGGCTACTAATGGTCTTGTCAAGTATCTATAGTTATTTTCATGACTATGTCAACTCAAAAATCATGCAAGGTCGAATGTAGGCAAAGTATGATCAGTTGAGCTGTACCTCATATCCCTGGCTAGAGAAACCATCCCTCGGTATTTATACCACTGATACCATATGTATTCTATGACAGAGACAACAAAGATTATCATAAAACAAGCAACAATTTCTAATATTTTGTGATTTTTTTTATTCACTCTATACCTTGAAAAAGTTCACATTTACACATTTTAAGTACCCCATTTCAGGAATGCACTTGAGCATTATCCTGACAGCCAATGGCTAACAATGTTGCTGCCAGGCTGTCAAAATTGAAACCAACTGGCTGATAGCCATTTAGTGCTCAATTAAAACCTACTCAAACCTTCCCATCATGCAACAGTAATGAGTCATTGTCACTAACACATAACCTGTAATTTTGCCATTTTGTTTATATTTCATGTGTGATTTGCTCCACAGCAATGCCTTCAATTTTTCTTGAATTTCTACTGTTTGCATGATTGTAATGCCCAATGGTGTACTAAAACACCATGTGAGAGACTAAGCCTGAAGTGCTCTAATTTACAGTAAAATTAAGTTTTAAAATAAACATGGGGATCTCGGTTTTATTCAGCACGTTCACCAATTGAGTGATGACTAGGCCAACACATCTTGTGCATGTGTATCATTCAATCATTGACGTATAAACTGTGTGTATATCGCTATTCGTCTTTAGTTATACGACTTATTTAAACGTTTCAGCTGTATTAGCGCCGCTCAATAACGATCGGCGTGCTAATACATGAATTGATGTGCATCAAACAAACTCAGCAGCCAGGTCTCGAAAATAACAATTTGCGACTTTACGCTCATTTTGTGGGAATCCCTGGTTTCTAGTCATTTGCAGAGGTACCTGTCAATCAAACTCGGAAATGGTTTATGATTTGTTGTGATGATTAAAATGAATAACAGCATGCCCTATGGTTAGTTTTTCACCTTCAAACATACAAATCACCTCAAAAGTTACATCAAATGCAAAATTCCAAGTTTATTTCTATCAATGACTAGTAATATATACCACCAACTTGACATCCACTTACCAATTCCATTTACATACACAAAAACCCCTAAGTACAATCATGTAAGTATTCATTAACTTCACACAAGTTTTTTTTAATGGTATTTTATCAAACTCACACCCACACCCTTTACCCACACAAACTATTCTTACTTTACTATCTATTTACAGGTTACACTATAAATTTTTTATAATATAAAACTTCAGTAAATGTTTTTTGTCACAGGTACTTTGTCGTACTCTAGTTTAACTGGACAATCAGTGTTTCACCCTATGAAGTAAAGGTGTGACCCAATCGACGACCTCATCCCCCATTTTTCTTCCATCAAAACTAGACTGGCTTGCCAGTCCTATATATGCAGTGCCTATGTATATTATGGACTGGCTCTCGCCATTTTGTCTGTCTATGGGAAATGCACACTTAAAGATGTGCAAAGATCAGATATTTAAAAAATGTCAAAATTTGGTCAATGGTATAAAAAATTGGTACCCACCTTATTGTGCTTGCTAATTTGAGCCTCGGTTGAAACAAAATTATGGATCAAATGTATTTAAGTGTCCAAAAAAGCAAAATTATCATCAAAGTTCTGCACCCTTGTGAAGGGTGCATAATTTGAATCAAGAATAAAAATATCAGATCTTTGCGATCAAAAACACAAAATTACAACTTTGGATGTACTATTGGTAAAAGACAATATTGCCAAACAATATAGAATAGAATATTCAACGTCAACTTGTCAAAATATTGAAGAAATGTGCTCCCCAAACATGTGGAAAGTACGCAATACAATTCCCATTCAAACGCATGAGAAACTGAAAGTGCATAATCCAGGCCAATCAAAACTGACATTTTTGTATCAGAAGAAAGCTCATATTTATCTTATTATCCCAGTAAAATTTAACCCCGGGCTTCTAATACAATGATTATGTGCCTTTTCACTGCTTTTGTACCACACATTTCTTACTGAAATGAGTGCTTTCACATTACCCCTGTAAATGTACAATGCCACCTTTTTAAACAAGATGCTAACAACATATTTGATTGAGATGCACATAGCTTCAGCATGAGACATTTTCTATAGAATTACAATACAGTTGACCATCCATGTCTTTATGGTCTATACTTTGAAATAATAGGACCAAGCATGCAAATATGCTAATAAATCATCTAAATGGCAAGAAAGACAACAATCTATACAAAAATTACTTAATTTGTGTACATCGTGGAACATACTCTTTGCGTGGCTGTGCGTAGTAAGCTGTTGTACGCAGATAGCCTCGCTAATATGGACACATAGAGTAGCGTTGTACGCTCGTGTAGTTAGCATGATTAGTCGCGGAGTAACAAGCATAGTTGAATGTTCCACAAGGTACACAGATTTAACAATTTTTCTATAATTAAGACAACATCTGACATTTAACATGACGGGTCCCAGCAAACCCCGTAATTGGGCCAATTCATGTTTTTGCACACCGGCGTTGGTCTGGACAAGTGAAAATTACCATTTTAAGCTTGCTATCCCTTTTTCCCCTTTCTCTCTTACTCTTTCATGACTCCCACACTCTTACCCACAAACTGGCATGTTCAGCCACAAAATATAAATTTGTCCAGCTTAGCACCAGTACTGGCCCAATTCAACGCCGATGTGCAAACATTTATTGGCCCAAAAGAGGTGTCCAGTATTGAACTTTATTAGCCCAGTACTACAATGTTTGTTGGGGTTAGACCTAGAACTCTGGCCATAGTAACCGTTTTTACTTGTACTAGGACCAGAGGTACTATGTTTTAAAAAGTTAGAAGCACTTCAATGCTTGAACGGACCAATACAAATGTGTGTCAGGTTGCTAAAAATACCCACTTGAGAAGCTGAGAACTTACCATTGTTAGTCATTCATAAAGCTGAATTTATATTTTATACTTGATCACTTTTGCAGAAAAATAATAATCTGCAATTGTTCCCTTGGAAAAAACAAAACCTCATCTTACAGGCCACAGTTCATGAATCTCTCTATGTCTGTACAGGCACAAATTGACCTTTGAATGTGTTGTGTACAAAAACTAAACTTCATTAGGTCAATTTCAGAGCTGTAACTGTTAACTGGAAGTTAAAGCACTGCATGCTAGTCATAGGCTTCAACACAAAAGGTCCAAGTTTTGAGATATTTTCTCAAAATATCAAGACCAATCTCAAGAACCACTGAAACAAAACTGGGCTTGTTTGTACTCATTTTAATGTATTTTTCATGCTGATTCCAAAAATGGTCATGAAAATTTACAATTCTGATTTTTTTTTTTAAACTTGTCATCTGCAGTTGGCACACACGCCTTGAGGGAGTTAATGGGCTGTGCCATTGGTAATGCGAGTATGGTGGCTCATAGTATGAACAAAGTAAAGAAAGGCAAATGATCAACTAAGTGCTTCTACGGCAGTCTTAAAGGCTGCTTTGTTCTCTTCGTCTTCTTTTGAGACAACTTTCTCTTTCTTTGCGATTGGTTTGCTCAGTATTTCGTAATCATAGTCTTCTGGGTTCATGGGGTCATACTCGCTTGGCGATGTCTCATCTATGACGTACCTGTTAAGTAAATAAGAATATGCGATATCATCATTACTAATTCCTATTGCATTTGGTACTGCTGAACTCTATAGGAAAATTGCTTTTAGGTGCTTACAAAATATCGTTTCAAATGTTTTAATAAAATTAATAAAAACAAATATTATAATCAAGATTACAAACTTTTTGTGTTTTAAAATTTAATAAACATTATAGAAAAAATATTTTTACACAAAAAGTAATCGATGACCTGTTCCCACAAAATGAGTGTAAAGTTACAAGTTTGTGGCTTTGAGACCTTCCAATTATTGTTGCGTTGCTGTTCTTTCTTTGACGACACCTGCATAGTCTGTGGTATGTCCTTTGTGAATGTGGACATAATACATGTATATGCTGTACTTTGTATTCAATTCTGTCCCCATTCACAAAGGACATACCACTGCCAATACATGTCATCAAGCAAAGAACAGCAACAGTAGGAACGTCTCGAAACTCCCAACTTTCGACTTTACGCACATTTCGTGGGATCGGGTCACTCTCAAACAGCAATTTTCCCGATAGATCCCAGTTCAGCTGTAGCAAAATATCACATTACATTCAAATAAGTTTGTATGATTTTGTGGTGGTACAAGTTTGGCACAATATTGTCACGTAATGATACCAATATTGAAACACTGAAATTCTTGACAAAATTTTCACCAAATTAGGCCTACCCCATATTTTTCCTAGGTACCACTCAAAACTGCTAAATTTGAATGGGCCAAAGAGTACTGAATTTGTCATGCTTGACTTGTTTGTCACTCATGGACAGGGTTGTAGCCACGCCGGTCAAGGGTAACCAGCACTAAAAAAAATTATTATTTTTAAAAAAATTTCCCCCCCCCACAAATGATTTATTCATCATAAAAAGAATAAAAAAACTAAAATTTATTTTTTGGGTCTACCCCCTATCCTATTCCCCAATCCCTCATGTTCGCAAAAAAGATTGTCCCCCTGAGCCAGCACTCTAATTTGATAGTAAAATTAGCCGACACTCAACTTGGTCTAGCTACAACCCTGCTCATGGAGGCAAAATAGTGTACCTCTGGATTACTTTGCTATGCGCTCTTCATTTTTAAGGAAACATACATTACTGATAGACAGGGAAAACAGAAGACGAAGTTAGTTGTTGTGTCAAAGGTCACGAAATGACATCCATACCATGGAGGGCGCTGGTCTATTGTAATTACTGTTTAAAGTATGTGCTTGTTTGCATTCATTGCTTGTAACACTTTGTGCCAAATATGCCAAGTGCTGCATGTGCAAACCTCTGCAAGTATCCTTAAGGACACAAGTTGGAAAAAAATCCTAATTTTAAAACTGAACTATATTTCGGTTAATTTATTTTTTTCACATTATGTTTGGCTTATAATTAGTGACAAAATTAAGTCTCATAACACAGTGTGCTAATATAGGATTGTGCGTTGCGTAATGTGTGACTGATGCATGCTTATGTGAATTTATGTGAGTGTAAGTTGGGACTTTCTTGAAGTGCACAGTAACAAAAACCAAATAATTTTCACCAATTATAAGCCAAACAAACTTCAGAAACTACATTATTTGCACATAATATCACTTACTTGAGGTTTTTGGTGAAGAATGCTGTAGCTGTTTTGTTGTTCTGGAACACTGTACACATGACTTTCTTCATTTGAGTCCTAATGAGGCAAAATAGATCGACATACTGAGTGTTAGAACTTTCAATTTAAAAGTTTACCTATTAAAGGTATGTGACTAGATTATGGTCCGATTGTAAGACAATGTGTTTTCTACTTCACATTGAGGCCCATCCCGAAACATTCTTATTTCACGTTTTGAGTTAAATGACTCCAGCAATATGGGATTCTAGCAAAAATGTATGTCCTTGTGGCCCATAGGACAGTACATGACTTCCAGGGTGGTGACCAACAAGCTGCTGTGTTTTTGTCCATACCATCTAAGGGGTCGTCCATAATTTTCGCCATTTTCACTTGCGTACAAAGCGTACGTAAGAGGGAGGGAGGGGTAAACATTCTGGGCATGTGTACGTAAGAAAAATGGTGATTTGTTTGAGCAATAAAAAAAATGAAAAAGTATGGTATTTTCCAATATTTTATTCATAAGTTATAACCAATTGACCTAAAATTGTTCAATTCGTTTTAACAATTTTTATAACATGCCAAGAAAACAATGATTTTCTCTTCAATTTTGAGTCTAATATGCACAGTGGTCCTATTTTACATTAATATGCTTAATTTAATTCATACCAAAATACTTTAAAAAGGGTATTTTCGATCTGCGCTAGGATCAATGGCAGCAATGAGGCTCTAGTATGGATCGTCACTGTTGCAACAAAAGACATGAAAGCCATAGTTTAATTGCAAGAACATACACCAAACATGCCAAAGGGATGCCCCCTTGGCCCCCTATATATGATGTGATCCCGGGGTTCTCCGTGGAAGAGAGTAGCCTATAGGATGTTCAGCAGATTTTGGAGTGCATTAGCCATTTTAGTTCAGATCTGCATTTTAAGCTATGTTAATTTATTGATGGCTTTTGTTTTCATGAAAATATGGTTTAAAAAGGAAGTTTTTTAAAGCATTTCTCAACTAAAAACATTAACCCAGAACCAACTGTCCTCCTGGAACACTAATATAACCTAACCCTAAACCGAATCGAACCTTTAACCTAAAATCTAACCATAACCCCAACACATCATCTCAATTTTGCTTTTAGGAGTAGGCCTACGGAAATCCTTCGCCATTTTATTTGTAACGTAACTTCGAGGGAGGGAGGGGGTAAAAGTTACGACGCTTTGTAACGTAAGTGTAAATGGCTAAAATTATGGACTGCCCCTAAAGGAAATATATGTAAAGTGGTGAGGATAAGGTTGTCAATCTAGCTAAGCACCTGTAATACTTATACTTTTTTGTCTGTAAATTGCAGTTTTAAGTTCCAATAGATTTTCCAGGGTTCACAGGTTTTTGCTGCAGGTGAAAAAAACACGCTTTTAACCACCGGCAAAAAATGGCAAAAACTAAAAGTGATGAATAGTTCACTTTTTTCATCTCAAAACAAATTATTAACTTACAAAAAATGATTTCCTGAGTGTAACAAGACCAGATTTGGTAATAAGTAACATATTAAGACATTAAAGGCATAGGTTTTCATTGCTCACTAGTGTATAAAACTGCAATGTGGCATACCAAAATACCAAATTCAAAACTTTTTCATTTTGACGAGACAAAAAATATGTTGAATGATTGATTAAAAGTTGTGTGTTATTGTTTATGAGCTTTCTGTGTTACTTTTAAATATTTGCCTGCCTACATGTGTTTTTATCAGTTGTTTGTACTCATTTTAATACATTTTTCATGCTGATTCCAAATATAGTTATGGAAGCGTACAAAAAAAAAATGTAACTTGTCGTCTGCAGTCGACACCTGTGTGGAATAACTACAGTGGAAATCCCAATTGAATGAACAAAGCCTGATTTTTTTTTGCAAACACTGCGTGATATGCGCCAGCATGTGCGACTGTGCATGGGTAAGTGAACCCAACCATGCCAACGCATTTGTGATTGGTTAGTATTGTATCCAAGGTCGTGTGTTCGCCTTGTAGTTTGAAATACACAAAATACGATCGCGGTTGGATCGAATACAGAAATATGAAAGCTGCGTTCATTCAATTGGAGTTCCCACTGTAAACTATCTAAGTTTCACTTACTTGTGTGCTATTAGTTCTAGTATCTGCATGAGAAACTTGCCTAGGCCTTTCCTTCTTACTTCATTCAAAATTTGAATTTCATAGCTGAAAAAATAAACAAAAACAACACCATTGATTAAATATTATGCCCAAGGGAGTTGGAATGGTGGGGTGGAGCAGAGCAAAATAACATGAGACGTGTAACCTGCATATGGAATATTTATCCTGTTCATGTTCTGAATAAGTAACTATGAATGCAGAATAGATATCTTACACTTCCCATCATGCATTTCTCCCATTTTAATTTCCTTTATTGATAAGTGCAACGTGTGTCGTATACTGACGTAATGTACCTCAATGAACGATTACGCACTTTGCGATCTATTGTGAAATATTAAACTGGATCGCATGAGTCCCGTATATTAATGAGGTTATGAATGTCTAATCGATAACACTCTGAAAGTGATATCATTGGATAGTTGATTTACTAATAACTAGCGGGAGACCCGCGCTTCGCGCGGGTCCCCGCTAGTTGAGTAAACGGGAGCGGTTAGTAAACGGGAGTGGTTGGTAAACATGGATAAACGGTGATGATAATCATGGTGTCTTGGTGTAGATTATTCATCCAGTATATAGTAATGATCATGTTAGCTTGATAATCATAATTTTTTATGTTAGCTCCTGTCATGTTAAAGAAGCTAAACTTTAAGTGAATATCCAGACCTGTGATAATGTTATTACACTCAATCCCTCAGATTTCTTTTGAAAAAGCTCGTGACAAAATGGTTGATTTTAACTTTATCCCAACAAACATAAAACATTTATGTCAGAAGAGGTTGCTAGAAAACGTTTCAATTTCGGGTTATAATGGTATAAAACATGTAAGCAACATGTTTAAAAGTTGCAGCAAAACATTTTAAGCGAGCCCGTGTTGTTAATAGCTAGGCCTACATTATAGTCAGGATTTATTTGCGGGGGCCGCAGAATTTCCAAAATGTGGACTTTCAAGTTCCCCTTAAAGTGGGCTCACCCACCCCCTAACATTTAACCTTAGGGCTATACTGAATTTACAGTTGAACGACGCTGTTGGCTACATTTTAAAATTCCCTCTGAAAAGTGGATTTTTTTGCAAATCTGTGACCCAATGACCACCCCCTTGTCATCAGTGGGCTCACCCACCCCCTAACATTTAACCTTAGGGCTATACTGAATTTACAGTTGAACGACGCTGTTGGCTACATTTTAAAATTCCCTCTGAAAAGTGGATTTTTTTGCAAATCTGTGACCCAATGACCACCCCCTTGTCATCAGCTTACACCCAATGATCCCCACGAAATAGCTTCAAGGCCTTTGCTTTGATCAAGTTTCCAATTCTGAGAGGACACAGCCGGTTGCACGGCGCGCGACACAATGGTGCTTCGTGGCCATTCAAAAAGATGGTCACATTGTCTGGGGGCCTACGCGCGGTAAGCCAACATTAAGTGCGTCCATACCATGCGCCGCAATGCGCGTAAAACCATGGTGCCGTTTGACGCGTTTGCTGTCATGACCTGACCCATAAGGTTATTGACCTCAACGGCCTAGCAACCGACCAATTTTTTTGTTATTTCCATAGTGATTGAATAGTTTTGCAAAAATAAACGTCAGATGGTTTAATGGCGATATGTACCCGATCAATGTACGAATAAATCAGAGCTGAAAGGGAAAGCATCTCGGAGCCTGCTTCTGGACAAGATTTAGCGACTTCCTTTTATTTATATAGATGTGACCCATCACATCAAAACCGACCACTTCACGGCAGAAATGAAAATGACATACTAGGATAAACTGCTGTTTTTAGCTTTAAAGTGACACCTTACCTTACTTGTTGAAATCAGATACAGTAAAATTGTTTATGAGGCAAAATATGCTCAAATTTCTTTTTATTTTCTCATCTTCTTTCATTGTTATCTACCAATAATGCCAGTCGCAAAGTGATGTGATGATAGGTCACAATTATTACCAATTTATTGATGGTGCTTAGTTGTCGCCCACCTTGTAAGTTTACACTACTTCAAGACGTGTGACTCACCAGTATAAGACTTCATCATCAAAATCCATATCGAATCTGAACTGTGCAAATCCCTGGTGGCAGCCATCTTGGTCCTTAGCAACCAGGTACCATGCTTTATCATGCTCCATTTCTTCCCTTTTTTCCCTTTCTGTCCAACCCCAATTGCTCTGTTCATATCTGTTGTGACAAAAAAACAACAACAATTAAAACTGAAAAATAAATAAGTACGGTATAAATTAAGAAATAAACTTATTTGGATTGAATGATGAGTTGCAAACTTTGCAGATATCTTTACGAAACATGGAAGCTATTCATAACCTCTGCATATCACACCATAATATACATTGTGCATCTTAAGTTAGGGCTCAAATTGAAATTCCCTTACACAGGAAGGTGTGCGCCATCCTGCAGCTTTCCTGTGCTAGCCTTCTTTTGTTAAAATCCTGGGCAGGGTGTATCACTGATGCATATAATCCATCCGTTTTATGACCAAGCTTTCCTGAGGCGCGCGCTTAGCCTTCTTTCTGTGTGAAAACGTGGTAGGGTATTTCAATATGAGCCCTTAATTACTCATTACATGATACATGCACACACACAGAGGTTATTGATAATTCAGGCATGAGAATAGATTTCCATGACAAAACAGGAAAAAGCAGAAAAAACGCATAAAATATGACAAAAATTCTCCCAAACGGGCGAAAAATAAATAAAAATGCGGAAATTTGGACAACAAAAAAGCAGGAATTGCTGCTTGGGCAGGAAAAATCCTCTTGTCCAAAAATCACTGGGGACAACCATATTGAGCTATGTACATGTACTTATCCCCTGGACAACCACTATATTTTACCTCCAAAATCATGATTTATAAAATATAAAACTTGCAATTGACGTTAAATTTTGACTTCTAATTTGTATCCTTTAAAAGCAAGAGTTATAGACCACTGCTAGCACATAGCATTTATAATATGATGTGATGTTCACTTGTTCAGCATGTTCATTTCTGAAATTTTTTTATTAATCACTTCACTGAGTTTCCCAATGGTGGCAGTGCTTTGAGATCAGCATGATCAGAAAGGCGAATTTTGAAGCTTGCACAGGTTTAGCAATTTGTGGCTACGGAATTTCCAGAACAAAAGTCATCGAACAAATTTGATTTTTGCACTCAAAAATATGACACATTTTGGGGACAACCAAAATGTTTTGAGGACAAGCAGATTTATGCTTCAGTTATCCTCGGGACAACTTCATATTTTCCTTATTTCAGACACTATATCCACAATGACCTCAGTGTGTGATGTGGTCATTTTCACAGTAAAGGGTGTAACTTTTGATTTTTTGGGTCAAAATTTCAAACCACTTAAATATGTTTCTGTTTACTGTAATCATGCATAGAAGCAACTCAAATTCCAGTAAAATAATGTTTCAAGGCTTAAACCTTTTGATTTCTGATAAAAAAAAATGGACATTTCCATAACATTTTGGTTAAAATCTAAGAAAAATGTATTTTACATAAGCTCAGAAAATTATGACATGAAAGCTGGAATACATGTGAAATCCCATTCCAAAGTAAGTCAACAGATATAAGTTAAATTTTATACCATGTTTTGCTATGTTTGTAATTGCAATTTTGAAAATTTTTAACATCAAGGGTCATTTGCAATGGAAATTTCCCAATCTTAAACATATTTTTTAAGTTTTAATTGGGTTTCTAAAATAATTTGAATGTCTAACTTCATGTACAAATACTACTTGATGAAAGGAACCTCCCAGCCAAGTTTCACAGAAATTGGAGTTATTTTTAGAATTGGCAATTCAAGCGATTTGTGTTTCGGAGGCTTCAGTTAACAACACAGGTGATCATAAAAGTAAAATATTTGGCTAACTACTACAAGTTGACATGAAAAAATAGGTAAAAATATCACAATTACCAATTTTCATGCTTTGCTTCTAAGTATTGAATTTCAGTTGTGACAAAATTAAATTATCACAGCAAGTCATTTTTATTGTTTCGGAGGCTTCATGTTAACAATGGTTAAACATTGCAGAAGTATTTTTTTGAAAACAACACTGTTGGGATCATCTAAGCTGTTATTTTCTTGTGTGTATTGAATCAATGATTCTATGTGGCAGATATTGTAGATTTATAGCATGTTAACTTTTTCACCCATTTGTTAAGTATATGGTGTTTTTTGCATGTGAAGCCTCCGAAACAGGCTTTTTGGGTATCAGTATATTTTTCAAACATTAACCATAACATCAACAATTTTTTTAATTTATGACATTCTGCACATATCAAGTAACAATTACAATGCAGATATCAGTATGAAACACCAATTTAGATATGCATAGATGATAATTAATCTTATTGTTGTTGCGGAGGCTTCATTTGTTTCGGAGGCTTCAATTGTTAACGGAAAGTTTGTATTGGGTCCCATTTTCAAACGGTGATATATATCTCCACAATTTAAAAAGAAGTGATTTGAAGATCTACTTTGCTACATTTTGATAAATAGATTGGATGAGCTCTTTTATTTATATTTGCCCAAGCTTGCTGAACAGTTTGTTTCGGAGGCTTCAAAAAGTTAACGGAAAACGGCTCTTTGAAGTCAAGATTTTATAAAAATTTTGAAAGCTTGCAAATCGACTAATTTTTGTTACCCATTTCAAGTTAAGATATCAACTGTTATGAATCAAGAAGAAGTGAAGAAATAACCAAGAATTATGAACCAAAGTTATACCCACAAAGTTTGTTAACAATTGTTAACGGAAAATGAAGCCTCCGAAACGACAAATCTCGAAGTCCGATTCTCAAAAATACAGGGCTGTTCACAATTAAATTTAATGTGGCAGTGTTTACTGAACATATGACCGTACTTTCAGGATAAGAAAAATTATCCATGAACTAACTGAAGAAAACGCAGGTTTTTACAAAAATGTTACTGTTTTTATAGTTTTTCAAAATGGCAATATTAGGTACATTTAAGCCTGCTAAAACTGAACGCAGTAACTCCTGAAGATGATTATGCTACCCAAGGTAGCTGCTAACTAGATGACTTATGTGGCCAAAAATCATGGAATTCTGTGGCTTTATTAGAAAACTACGGATCAAAATGTTAAAAATCCAAAGTTACACCCTTTACCGTGAAAATGACCATGTAGGGAGGGATTGCTACTGTTGGCAGAGGGGTCAAACCCCCACCATTTATTTTTTTATTTTTTGGCACCTTTTTACCAAGGTACCCTTTTTATTTACAAAGTCAGAACCTCCACCACTTTTATGCTTTTTCTGCCATTTGTCACTAGGAAATCCCAGTGCTATGTGTGAAACTGGATACACTTTCAAATTATATTGCGTTGTCACATAACATTAAGGCTGCACTCCACTAACTGATTATTAGTGATGAAATACACAATATTTAGATGAAATGTGAAATCATTTATTGATTTATAACTTCTCATCACACTACGCAAGTATACGAGTTGGATGTAGCCAACATCATGCCGCTTTATCAGTCCCTGTAACTTATTGACATAATACGGGTGAAGGCGAAGCAAAGAGAGAACCATGTACGGCGCTTGCGACTATGGCTATTTATAGTATGTCAGCTAAGGGTGAGCATTGCCAAGGTTTTCCATGTCGCGATATCGATCATATTGTGGGAAAGGCTTTTACGACGGGAGTTCATAACAATTAGCAAGTTTTTAGTGGGTTTGCCCTTGGACAAGTTCAGAACATCTGATGGGATATGCTTGCTCTTGCAGTCGCTTCATGCTGTGGCATTTCACATATAGGGTTAGTTACGGCATCAGTGAAATGAAAAAGTTACTAATCAATTATGATGAGTCTGCCCTATACTTACAATGTTTGCATGTTAGCCTTGGTAAGATTGAAAGCCCAGTCTATCGAGTCCTTATCCATATCTGTGACTCGACTGCATTCTATTGACAACGTTAACCTGCAATTAAAAAAAAAGGAGATACGCAAACTAGTCCAACTTCAAGAGTACAGAAATAAATCAAATACTGGACTGAATTAGGCTGATTGGTCAAGTGAGAGACGGCGATCAATTCCTTTCAATGCCTGGTCCCACGCGTGCGAGAGTTGAAAGCGTAGTCCTCCTGTTCTGTTCAGCGACAGGCTTTTGACGCTCTCCCAGACGGCTTCGCGCACACCCCTTTCAAACCAGCGTTCCTCCTTGTCCAGAATGATGAAAATCTGGGTCAGTTAGGCCCATAGAATAGGGTTTTTTCTCTGTTGCCTTATGGCTGAAGCCAGGAAGATAAAAAAATCATGTTTATCCAAATCTTACCCATTCCTGTTGAACTTCTTAAATGGCAGCAAGGTAGCCATAGGGTCCTCAAGCTTGTCTGCTGCTTCTACTACCTTCATGGCTGCAAGGATCTTAGCCTTCTCCTGAAAGACAAATGAAAATGGATTACTAAGGACCAAAAAATATGTTTCACAGGAAGGGTTAACAATTTGCTATCAAATAACCGGGTCCATTTTTATTTATGCTGGAGCCTGGACCCATTCAGATCCATTTTTAGTTGAAATTTGTGGGTCCCAAATTGATTTTTGTGGGTCCAAATTGCACTTACGGGCTGTGAGCCGACTGAGCTGGGTTACCGCACATTCCGCACAATGACGATCTATGATGATATTGACTATTTCTTGGATGGGATTTTTTCTGGGCCCAAGCACAGGCTACTAAAACCCATTTAGGTTAGGTAATCTTACTTTTTCCGGGTCCGTTGAGTTCAAAAAGCGTCCTGGACACCAAAAACTGTGAACCTTGTTCACAAGCCGCCATAGTCATCATACATAGTACGCGCATATCTCAAGCAAGCTGTATAACACGGCTCAGGATACCAATTGGATTGTTACGGGATCTAAAATGAGCGTTTATTGCGTTTCGACAGTATTTTTTGTGGGACATGAGAGCACCTCAGACCTATCGAATTGCATTCTGAATACGAAGCATGTCTTTCTGATATCAAATAATTGTCATTTTTTGAAAATCACAATATAATACAAATTTGATATTTTTCAAATTTTTGATATATAACAGTCCTCGAAGTAACTTATATAAATCTAATGATATACTCTTAAAGTGTATGTAGCAGGGAGAAAAAGCCGACGGTCAATTGAAAATTTTGACCTTTCATATTGAAGATATGGATTTTTTCCCAAAAAGACCTTATTTTTGTTTGGTGTTTTGGGAAAAAATCCATACCTTCAATACGAAAGGTCAAAATTGTCAATTGATCGTCGGCTTTTTACCCCACCTACATACACTTTAAGTATAAATCATTAGATATATAAAGTTTACTTCAAGTACTGTTAAATATCAAAAATATCAATTTTTAATGATTTGCCATAAAATGTGCATTAAATTGCGAATTTCAAAAAATCAAAATTATTTGATATCAGAATGACATTCTTCTTAATCAGAATGCAATTCGATATGTCTGATGTGCTCTAATGTCCCAAAATAAATACTGTCCAAACGTTCATACCCCAGCCCTTAAGATTATTCTCCGTTTAAGAATGCATGTTAAATAAGTTCTCAGGGTTTCTCAATCAAATTAAGCTTTCTACCGACCAGCACGTACAGAATTTAGTTAATATATCAAAAATCTAGGCCCAAGCCTACAATTGTTCACATCCACATGTAAAACTTTAATTTGCAGTGACATACACTGCCCCGTAACATTCACTCGATCGTTCATGGCACAACAAATTTTGTTGTTGTTAAATGCAGTTTCATCAATTGGTAGCGCACTAACAGTTTAAACGCAGGACAACCGATCTTTTGTTCTGCTTAGTCGCGCTAAACGCCGATCGATACATGTTAAAATCAACACAATTCGAGATACACCTTTTGCTATGAAATTTATTTTCTCGGTCAAATATAAAGCAAAATTTTTTTCTTCTTCAGTAATGTCAAATAAAAACATAGTGCTTGGATGAAAAATTTTTTTAAAATCCTGGTGTTAAAATTAAGCATCAAATTGTGTCTTTTAGTGTGATATTTTTGATTTTTATAGGCCTTTAGTTCGCCGTGAGCTTTTTACAGAATTCATTTTTAGCGTCTCAAACTAATATAGTTTGCTAAAGAAAGATATTTCCCACCTCTGTAAAGCACATCGTGTGGGTCTATATATTATAGTTTTGTCAGAATTTCCGTTTTGATTCCATAATTTTTGACTACCAGCTGAGAAAATTTCAAATCCACGCGTAAAATACTAGCATTGTGGATCGATATCTCTGGGTGCCCGGCCTGGATACAGTTTTGCCAGAACTTCAATATAGCAAAGAAATTACCTAGTGTTTCGGTATAGTGCCTTTTGTTTGTGTTTGTTTGAAATTGCTTAAACCCACCGAAAGTCATAATGAAGCAGCCAAAACAATACAAGGTTAAACACGGAAGTTTATAACAACCTATTATAATGACCTAAAGGAAAAATCATTTATGGTTACAATGAGCCTTGCATTGTAAGTCATGGTTAAAATGTGTTGAGTACCCACCCCACCCCCATAGGCCTACATAATATTACATACCGGTACCTTATAATATTTATATAGCACGGCTATAGCTATATACATTTAGAAAGTAGGTCCTATAGCGCTAAATTATGACAAATAGGCCTACACAAACCCGAACGCAAGTCTGAAGGGTGTAATGAAAATGCCAACCCGCGATGGGGGGGGGGGGTCATTCAAAATTCACCTGGAGATAGGAGGGACAGAAAATTAAAATCCACTCTAATAACACGCAAATTTTTCTAGGTTTGGACAGTGGATTTTCCCATGGACCTCATCCTAGGTAAATAAATAAACAAACAAACAAACAAACAAAATGGTTTTCATAATCATGGAATCCATAGCCCCTATAAATTGAAATTGCAGGCTATCACGGGAGCAAATTTCCAAAATCCACCTCATTTACCAGAATTGGGGATTTGGGCTACCAAATCGCTGGTCAGGCAATCCTGGTTTTCAATGGAAAAGGGACCTGGGTTGACAACAATTGAAATATCGATTATTTCTGCTGGTTGCTCTCGAGGTAAAGTACTAAGTTTGACATTTTCGGAGCATGAAGGGGAAAAGGGAAAATAAAAACGGAAATTCTGACAAAACTATAATATATAGACCCACACGATGTGCTTTACAGAGGTGGGAAATATCTTTCTTTAGCAAACTATATTAGTTTGAGACGCTAAAAATGAATTCTGTAAAAAGCTCACAGGCTTAACTAAAGGCCTATAAAAATCAAAAATATCACACTAAAAGACACAATTTGATGCTTAATTTTAACACCAGGATTTTAAAAAAATGTTCATCCAAGCACTATGTTTTTATTTGACATTACTGAAGAAAAAAAAATTTTGCTTTATATTTGACCGAGAAAATAAATTTCATAGCAAAAGGTGTATCTCGGAATTGTGTTGATTTAACATGTATCGATCGACTTTTAGCGCGACTAAGCAGAACAAAAGATCGGTTGTCCTGCGTTTAGACTGCTAACACATGTCCCAGACAGGTGTTTTCCTGTCAAGTAAATTGAATTTCAGGCAGGCCAAATTAACAAATTTAGCACAAAATACCTGCAAAAAGTGCCAATTTTTGTCATTTTGGGTTTTGTCGGTGGGAGGGGGTAATAGTGGCACTCAACTTGGGCTTGTGACAACCCTGTAATTTCTACTTACCTCTTTTCTCTTCATCTTCTTTTCTTTTCCTTTGGCTGATTTTCTCTGAAAAAAAACAATAGATTCAAAGAACAAGATAAGTCACAATCAAAGACATTATTGATCCCGCAAACCTTAAATGACTAAATAGATTCATCAGATTGGTGGATATAGGCTTACAGTAAGAAACATTTCTTTTGAACAAAACCATTTTTTACTCATTATTGACCATAACAGGCGAAGAATTTGGTTTTGTTCAAAAGACAATTTGCATATTTAAGCGTTTCCGGATGCATACTCTGTTATCCTAAGCCTTTTTAGAGCATTTTATTTAATAGGCCGGCGTACCATGAATGTGTGCACAACCCCCCCCCCCAGCTCAGAATTATTACACAGCCCTTGATAATCTCCAAAATCATTCAATCATTCTTTTGATAGACCTAAACTCTTCTAATGGGCCTGTACACGTAATTCAGCAAGTTACATATCAGTGCAATAAAATGTACAAGTGCTATAAACGCCGTGCATCCACGTGTCACTTTGTACGTCCGATAACTATAGATTGAATGATATTTATTATCACACGAGGAAATAAAAACAAACGAATATGGCGCTTCACGTGCTGTAGGTCAGGTCAGTGGTCAAAGGTTTTCAGTCGCTTAATCACTGGCTAGATATCGTATTAAATTCATGTGATACACTACCGTCGTATTATTGACACCAATTCCTAATTTCGACATTACTATTGCGAAAGGTCATTCCATTATCAAATTATTAGACTTTCTGTAAAAAACAAATCACTGGTGCCTATCGGACATACTAGTTCACCATTACCGCTCTGAGAGGTCAGTGGTCTCAGCTAAATTGAGGGCGTGCTTTCAAGGTTACTACTCGTCGTTATTTCCCAACATGATCAAGGGATCGAATATGAATTAGTGAGTGTCTTTAAAAAAAATAAATTTGATGCACTTCACTGAGCAGCTGCTTTTCAATACGTTGGCATTGGAAATTTCTATTCACTGAACTGTAATACAGGCATGTGCTACAGCATGGTTACAGGGAGGAGCTCATGAGCTTGTTTTAAGTCTATATGTTATGATATATTTGGTAAATCGGCCAATCACATGTCATCAATTTAACCTTGGCATGAGAAAGAGTTGCCAACTCTGATGCTTAAAATATACCACATTGTGTAGGATTAAAGAATAGCCTAATCTACTACATGTATGTGTGGTCAAAATGAGTATACTTCATGCGTGTCATGACTTCTAATGTTAATTTCCCCACATGTGTCTAACACTTAACACTTTGGGTGGAATATTTGGAAACAGGTATTTACAGTCCACAAAATGTAAACATGGAGACTACATGTACAATTACAGAATTTGACTTGCTGGAAATTGGTTTTTGCTGAACAAAAGTAAGTAAACATTAGGGATCTGGGGTTTCAGTGTATTTTGAAAATGATGGGTTTGTGTGAATTTTCATAAATGGGTGCAGTTATCCTTGTTTTGAAATATTTAATTTTTGACAGCTCTATCTTCCATGCCATATATCCATGTACACTGTCTTTGGATAGCTCTTTATTCGTACCACCAGAATCATTTATGCAAGTCCCACATCACATCGATATCGGCGATCATGTTTTTTTTACTGAAGTTAGGCTAGGCTTAGTCCGAATAATCAGACCCAGAACAAAATATTAATTTCTGACATGATCCTGTTCTGGGTCTGACCTGTTTCCATATGAAATCTTGATGGCAAATTCGACAATAGAAGCACATGGTTCTACGTGACAGCTTTTTAATCAATATTCATGTTAGGCCAAAAAAAAAAAAAAAAAAAAAGGTTTGTCTCAAAGATCACAAGAAATTTAAAAACAAATGCGAAATGTGATTTTTTTTTTTTTTTTTGTTCCCGACCTTTTCATGGCATTTTGAGAAAAAAAAGTCTTGATTTTCGCCGATTTTTTCTGGAAAAAACTAAATTTTTAAATGAAATTTAAGTTTGGATGGGGGTGTGTGGGTGTGTGTGACGTGTTGGGTGTGTGGTTGTGTGGTTGTGAGGTGAGGAAAGTCAATCTCTTTGCATATATTGTTTGTTGTACTAATTTTGGTAGTTGGTCAATTATTTATTGGTGATATTTGGTGAGTGTGATGGGTGTAAGTGGGTGTGAATGTGTGTTGCAGTTGTGTATGTGAGTGGCAGCTTGTATGAGCGAGCAAGGAAGGTTATTTGCATTTGAAGTGTCTTTGTTTTAAAATATTGTCAATTTATATGCCATTTATTATTTAGCTTATGTATTTTTTTATGTGCAATGTATGTAATTCAGCCTTTGGCTGCGAAGTGCATTTTTTCTAATAAACCTTGAATAATAATATCTATTCTTTCAAAATAATTATTTACCATCATAACTTTGTGAAAATCTATTTGACATTTGAATTGCTAGAATAGTGGACTTTCTTATCATACTTTACCCCAGGCATACTGTGCACTGCAGGGGCCTAGTGTTTGAGCAAAATGCACATGCCCACAAGGTATACTTCCTCCCTAGCTCATGTTGCGCCCTACACAAAAATTCTGACTGGACTAAAATCTGAGGGAATCCAGTTACAGTATTATGATACTTCGACCATGGGTCCTAAGAATAGCATGAATGGAGAAAAAGTAAGGAGAAAGACTTGATCAAGGCTACATGCATGTGACGTGACACAGCTAAAATAATCGACCGGAAATCGGGGATTATTAGTTCAAAACGTCAACAATTTCAAAATACGCAGTGACAGTAAACTTATTGGCAAGCGGTCCGAATTTTGAGCCATACAAGTTTACGTGGTGAACTATACTAGTACTTAGTTCCAGTAACTGTAACCATACTCTCTATGGGTCCGTAGATGTCATTATGTTTATGATAAAGTCTTGCTGACAAGACTATACTAGTACTCATCCTCATCATTCGCAATCACTGGTCAATCTTAGATAGGGACAGGCACATCTGAGCGAGGGCGCTATTTATTTTACTTGATAATAAAGCCCTATGTAAATCTGTGCCATTTTGTGCCACTGAAAACACCATTTTTGGTGTTTTCAGATGCTCTAGTTTGCATTGACAACAGATTCGATGCTTTAGGAAGCAGAATGCAACAATATTTTTTTCTGTGAGATATATGCCTTGGTGAAAATCACCGTTTTGGTCAAAAAAGGGGCATTTTGGGGGAAAAATTCTATTTTGACCCAAAATTCATCTTCTGACAAAAGGGAAACATGGTTTGACAAAACTTTCATCCTTTTCACATAACAATTCCAGTTTACTTATTTGCTGGGAGAAAGCACTTTTTTACCACCTTAAAAATTGAATTTTCATACAAAATTTCACAGATGTGTTGGAAATGATAACATACATAATATTCAACAAAAATTAGATAAAATTACAATGAAAACAAAAAATTGACAGGGGGGCACAAAAATTATCAAGTCCCCCCCCCATGCACTCCTATATGTGACTCCTCGCCACAACTGAGCCCGGATGTCGCCAGTGCCACTATTGAGACATGGAATAAAGAATAGAGCACGAAGTGCGATGGAATTGCAACTCTGATCGTCGATGTGAGGTCAGCGATCGTCACGCTTGCAACATGTGGACGTAGATGGCAGCAGCATTTTTCTGTCATTAGCATAAGTCTCCACAGCACTACGCAGTCTATCGTAGATGGCAGCAGCATTTTTCTGCAGTTTTCTGTAGGCTATCGCATAATCGCACAGGGTAATACACAGGGGAAGCCGACGCTGTCGCCATCTTTTTGTATTGCGCTAGTATAGAAGTTGCAACGGCCTGATTGAGATATGCTCCATCGAACTTAACAATAAACAATAGGAAAGAAAGGATTTATTGACTGTTTTATTGATTTTTCACTACTTAAATGTCAAGTACTATAGACATGATATACATCATTTTAAAGCTAATTTCAAGCAGAATATTTTGGTTGAATATCTCAAAATGATGATTGGCGACATCCGGGCTCAGTTGTGGCGAGGAGTCACATATGGTTAAGTCTTATCAGACAGAGAAAATGGCCCAATGTTCTGACAGTAATTTCGTCATAACTTCACTTAGCAATACAGTAGAAGATTGGTTTTGGTGTCTCTGGTCTGAGAAGTTCTCTCTTCCAATAAACAACAATTCATGTTAATAGAATTAATTTGAAATTTTATGCCTGTCCCTAACTTAGACTGGCATCGCGTATACCGGCTCCATACATTCGATGTATGTAGACTTAGTTCTTTTTTACGCGATCGGTCGGCTAGTGCGAAAGCCGAAAGGTCTTTCCTCTGCAAAATAGTGCATCATTCATATGGCATGCATGATATTCATGTATTGCAAATGCAATTCATGAATTTCACCCACCATGATTTGCAAGTCGACGAACATTGTATAAATAATCCGAATAAACATGATCAGTGATGATCATGATCATGATGATAAGCTTACATTTACAACATGTGTACGATGGAAATTGTCCACTCAAATGCAGTGAAAACATGGTTGGAAGAACACATCAAATGAAAATGAACTCAAAATTGCAAAATTAAGATAATGACATGTGTCAATCAAATCTTACCCCCATATTTGCTGAATTGTAAAGCTCTAAACTTGGAGATCCTTTGTAAACAAATCAGTCTCTGTGTTCGGGAAAACTTCGAAATGGCGCGAAATGTTGGTTTGTTCGTGCCAGGTTTTTACATTTTTCTCCACTGGTGCGACACGAGTTCATCTAGCCTAACACCATTATCGTGGCGCCCTGGTAAATACTATTCATTTGCACACATTGAAGGGATCGTGCGGATATAAGCTCACCTTCACAACACTTACCCTACATTGTTTAGTACGAGTTCACCGCACTCTTGCTATTTTTGTAAACAAACACATCCGACCGACCCAATCAGCTGATCAATGTCCAGTACGAGTCCGGGCATTTATATGCGCTCACACAATGCACATCTCGATATCTCTGCTGTTTCGGTAGATTTTAAGATAATGTTATATCTGGGATTCTAGCCATAGGAGACACACATGTCCTGCAGAACCAGTCCAGGAACTGAATGCATGAAGCTGCATGACATGGAATCGAATGAGTTCACGAATCAACGATCGCCAGTTTGCCGTAGTGTCGAAGAAGACCAAGATTAGTTTTTGGACACAAAATCATTTACCTGGGATTTTATTAATTCAATGAAATTACTCAAACTCAGTATTTATTAATACATGTACAACAATGATGGAGACAAATGGGACATTGAATGGAGGTATGTACTAATTTAGGCCTATACTTTTGTACTGTAGTGTAGGCCTAATACATGCATTATGACATAATTTATGTAGTGGGCCAGCTGGGCAGATGAGCCCCTCGGGGGGGGGGGGCACTCCAACTTTGGAGGTGACACGTATGTAGGGCTGTTAAGACCCCCTTTTGCAGCATCGCTGTCACCCAAAGACCCCATATTTTTTTACTTAACACATGTTCTGTCACCCAAGACCCCTTATTTTTCATTTTATCTGTCACCCAAAGACCCTTACAAGTTCAATTTTAACAGCAACTTTCTTTTATCACTGATTTTGTCACTTATTTTGAAAAAACAAAGAAATTTGAAGCCATTTAGCCTTAGAAATTCGATTTATTCCATTTATGAAAAAAAAGGTCATGTTCTCACCCAATGACCCCATATTTTTTACATTTTGCTGTCACCGAATGCCAAAAATCATGCTCTCACCCAATGACCCCATATTTTTTACATTTTGCTCTCACCGAATGCCCCTTAGTGCGAAAGTGCCAGCCCTACACCTATATATCCATTTCAAATTGAAGTGCCCCCCCCCCCGGATGAGCCCCTCGCTGCGGGAGGGGGAACACCCGTCAGTCCGAAACCGGGTCCGAAATACCGTCAATCTGAACCCTGTCAGTCCGAAAACCTGTTAGGGTTAGGGTTAACCCTTACCCTAACCCTATTCAGGTTCGGAGAGTAACAGGGGTCAGCTTTTTTGCTTGGTCAGCCCGCCCAATGTTGAAAATCTTTCTAAGCCAATGAAATTCAGTTCTGCCAATGAATTTGGAACATGATATTGTGGCTCTCCTGTGCCTAGAGATATTTTACTAAAATGGAAACGTCACAAAATGAATGTTATTCCTTAATACATTATCATGAAATTTACTTGCAGAAATGAAAGAGAAGAAGTTGTTCACACCAGGACCTCTTGGAGTAAGCCTAAGCACCAAGCAAGCCATGTTGAGAGACCTAGGGTCTAGAGATACAGAATTCATCCATATGGTGAAGTATATAAGGGAACAACTTGTACAACTTGCTGGTATGTTGAATTGAGTCTGGAGGAGGGGGTGGTGGGATGCCATTTGTTTTAAACAACCCATTGATGTTAGCACTGGGTAGTAGCCATTACTGCCAGTAGACTGCCAGAAGTCTAGAAAGGTGACCCCATTGCTGTGGGTGGTCTTCCTGTGCTTTTGAATGAGACAGCAGTAACCTTAGCCAATTTTTAGACCAAAATTGTGGATTTTCCAGATTTTTTTCTAAGTTTATGAGAGCATAACAAGACTTTCTGTTGATGGATTTTTATTTCCGTCAGTAAAAATTTATAAATTAAGTTTTTCATAACATTAAAAAGACAGAGACCCCTTCTGTATAATAAATTAGCTAGGTAAGTTTTGAGTAACCTTGATGAAAATTATCAAACAAGTGCCTATTCTTTTGTATGTGTATGGTCCATCACCTGTCACTTGGTAGTCTTGTAACATGTCTAATGGTGCTGCCCATGCCCACTCGATGAATTGTTTATTTCAAATTAATCAATTCGATATTATAGACTGGTGGGTGGGCAGCAGACCAAATTTGTGTACATCCATATCAAAATGATGCACTTGTCAGCTGCTACATGTGATCTTTTTTACATAATAGCTTGAAATAAATACCAGACTCCTCATCTAAAGTGGAGGGGACTTCAAATCATTGCCATGTTACATGGTTTATGAATGTTCTCTGTATTCCTAAAACATGTGACTTGGGGGATGATTTGAAGCGGGATTTGAAGTACCTTCCACTTGAGATGAGTCTGGTGTTTTATTCCTAGCTATTATGTAAAAAGAGACAAATTCACAAAAATATGAACAAATGTTAGATAGACCATCATGTGAAATGG
Source organism: Amphiura filiformis (assembly GCF_039555335.1). Classification (NCBI taxonomy): domain Eukaryota; kingdom Metazoa; phylum Echinodermata; class Ophiuroidea; order Amphilepidida; family Amphiuridae; genus Amphiura; species Amphiura filiformis. The sequence continues at coordinate 28,448,109 of NC_092629.1, forward strand.
CTGATGATGTACAACATCCTATCTACTGAGAATGAGATATAAATCATATATGCAAGATGCTATCTACTGAAGATAGCACATGTGTAAAACTTGTTATATCCTTCATTCATAGATTCTTGTTCATTGATTGGTTAAAAGTGTGTCACGTGATCAAAAATAAACACACTATTCTGTGAGGAAGTGCAAAAAGTACTATTTACGTCCGTAAATAGTACATCCAAGCCGTAAATAGTATTTCTGAATAGTTATTATATCCCTCATTAATATATTCTCGTTCATTAATTGGTTAAACGAGTATCATGTGACCAAAAATAGTTTTGCTATTTTGCAAACTTGTTAAAAAGCCGATTGAGGAGGGAACGGGTACTATTCAAAGTACTATCTCCCGGGAAATAGTTTTACTATCTCCCTCTGAGCGCGTCCCGAGCGCAGATGACCTCATAACGGCGTCGCAGTTCCTAGTGGTCAGTGCAACTCGCCACATACACGGGATATCAGTACCGGTTCCGGGGTATTAATGTGTAGCAATTCGTTTTGTCTTGCGAAGCACCCAATGAAGCGGCACAGACCTGACAGAAGTGCAGCTAAAATACGGCGGTTTAATGGCATAAATCTGAGTTACATCAGGATCAATATCTTATATTGATGGTGAAATAACAAAGAACATGGTTACTCGTTTCACGGCGGTATTGTAGAGGTTACAACAGCTTACAACGTTTTCACGGTAAGCTTTAGTCACTCAACTGTGTGCGTGCTTTGTGCATTCAATCAAAACAAAGCAAAGCCAGCGTAGCCTTGACTAGGCCTAGGCGCGCTAGGCCTAGCCTACATTTATGCCTAGGCCTATGCCTTGTGTTTAATGAACAAAGAATATATTAATGAAGGATATAAAACAAATATTTACTGCTTTCTAAATTAGGGATCTGGTGGAATCTATGGTCCCCTCGGTGAACTGGAGACCGTGAGCCTACTATTTTCCCTCGACCTGGCGGTCTCGGGAAAATAGTAGGCTCACGGTCTCCAGTTCACCGAGGGGACCAATAGATTCCACCAGATCCCGAATTTAGAGCAGTAAATATGTGTATACTATCTACTGGAGATAACTCAATTTGATTACAATTTGCTATTTCTCGTATATATCTATTGAAGATATCGCATATACAACTTGCTATCTACTGATGATAGTCCATATAACATGCTATTTATTGTACTTCATATGTACAACTTGTTATCTACTGGTGATTTTCCATATGTATTACATGCTATACTATCTACTGAAGATAACTCATATATGTGGAACTTGCTACCTACTGATGATAGTCCATATACAACATGCTATTTATTGCAGATCATATGTACGACTTTATGATCTACATGTACTGGTAATAGTCCATAATGTGCATACTAGTGTTATGTAGAACATGCTATTTATTGAAAATATCTCATGTCCTTACACCACGAATCAGCCGTAAAGTCGGCCCAGTCAATTTTGTTTTATTTTGTGTTTAGAAAATATATATTATAAGCTTTTAAATGGTATATCATTTGACTTCAAACGATATCCAGAAGCAGAGTTATGGTTTGTTGTACTCTGCTCCTTTTTTTTTGTTTCTACGTGTGTCTCTATTTCCACATTGCTGGTAATAAATACCAAACAGTCATAATTGGTGGTCATTTCAAATCATTCCCAAGTCAATGAGGTTCAGGAATGTCCGCTTATGAGAAACATGTCGGACCAAATTGAGGTACCGGGTACCTATAAATACAACCTTCACGCACATTTTACACTGTAATGCAGAATACAATTTGCCAACTTTACTGGTCATTTGTAGTGTATGGCCATGTGTATAACTTGTTATCTACTGAGGATAGTCTATGTACAAGTTGCTATCTACTGAAGATAACTGATATATCCCCCTTGCTATCTACTGAAGATACAATGTAGTTCATTATGCAAAACTTGAGTCAACAGAGTGAACAGTGGTCCAAACTTTTTCTACTTTTAATATGAATAATGAGTTGTCAACAAATAGAATAACTTTTGTTTTCTACAGGTGTGTCATTGGATGACTACACATGTGTTCCTATACAAGGAAGTGGTTCATTTGCTGTGGAAGCAGTTCTTACTACATCTATTCCATGCAATAATGGAAAGGCAAGTCTTACAGGTAGTAATGGCACAATGAGGGGAGTGGGGAAATGTGGTTTTCCTGGGGAAAAGATGGGGATGTGTGGCCACATTGGCCCCCATTTTTCAACTCCTTCTCACCCAATGACCCCCTTTTTTGTTTTATTGAACTCCCTCTCACCTAGTGTTTTCCTGTCACCAAAAGACCCTTTTTTTCAAACATTGTCGGGAAATTTCTGATGATCTCTCATGGAATGACCCTGTTTTTTCATTATATTTCAAAAACTTTTCAAAATTTTTAAAAATTTTGTATCAACTTTCATATTTTGACCCAAAATTTTTCCCAGTCTCACTTGTTTGGTAAGATTTTCCCAGTCTCATGGAAAGACTCCCCTTTTTTGGTGTCTAGTTTCTCACCAAAAGACCCCTAGTTGCACATCCTCGTCACTTCCAAAGTCACTTCCCCCGGCTTTACCCTCCTGTCCACCCTCCTGGCCTCCCTCCTGTCCAGCAAACACAAAATGTTTTTGTTAGAGCAAAAATGTGTAATTTCCTTAAAGAATAGATTCTCATTTGTTTTCCACAAAATGTTAGTTTTCATGCACTAATCACATTCATGTCCCCTTTGAAAAAATTATTATGCCCCTGCCAGAGATCTTCCCCGTAGTTCCCCCAAATAAAGAAAAAATCCCTAAAATCAAAATTGACCATTTTTGCTGCAATTTAGCGGAAATTTCATGATTTTTGACTCCCTCAAAATTCACTTTGCCTCCCCAGCCCCTTCTGGTGCCACCACTGTATGCTTGTATAATTGTTGTTGTTGTTGTTGCTATTGTTGTTGTTGTTGTTGTTGTTGTTGTTGTTGTTGTTGTTGTTGTTGTTGTTGTTGTTGTTGTAAATCACAAATAGACATGATTTTTGCTTTCTCTTTATTTCTTCCAGCTTCTACTTCTAGAAAATGGAGCCTATGGAAAACGGATGGGACAAATTGCTGATGTCCTAGGGGTGGATTACAAAGTTGTTAGTTTTCCTGAAACTAGTCAGGTTTGCATAGAAATGGTGCAAAAATTACTTCAAGAGGACAATTCATGGACAAATGTTGCCATAGTACATTGTGAAACCAGTTCAGGTGTTATTAATCCAGTTGAAGAAGTTGGTAAACTGGTTAAAGAATATGTACCAGGTAAGTTAATGATAAAATTGATTGGTGTGGAAGGTAAAGGTCTTTGTCTTCCATGGGGAGTGTATGACTGAAATAGCGGTATACAGAAGTGCCGTCGTCGACATGCCTTTATGTCGACATAATGTCGACATCGGCACGTATCCCGACACATCGACATCAAAAAAAAAATTCTAAAAAAACCCAATTTTTTTTTTTTTTAATTTTCAAAAAATATTTTTGGCCAGAAAAGCAAGTTATAGGCCCAAAATTACTTGTTATTCAAGAGAAATACTGCTAGTAAAAAACAAAATGCCATTTTTTTTTTACAAAGTTGGGTAAAGTTGTACATTTTGATTACATTTGCTTCTATTGAACAGTCAGGGACACATTGAATTAGTATACATTGCTAGCTGTTCAATAGAAGTAAAAGTAATAAAAATTTACAACTTTAAATTGGCTTTTTTTTTGAGTAGCAGTATTTCTCTGGTTTCCAACCTTTAATAATAATAACAAGTCATTTTGGGCCTATAACTTGCTTATCTCGCCAAAACTATTTTTTGAAAATAAAAAAAATAAAATTTTTTTTTATAGAATTTTTGTCGAAACACTGTTGACGTCGGTATACGAATTATATCGACATGTCGAGATTAAAAATGGTGCCGACGACAGCACTAGTATACAGATAAGGCTTGATAAGATAAGATTGATAAAACCAATATTATGTAAGTTGATTGTTTAGCCAGTCAATGGTCTATCAATATCTACTGCTGATATGTTTTGTCGGTAAAAGTGAGCAATGCAACAACACTGTAAAGTTGGTAATTTGAATTAATTTTATTTTGCAAACTGACTTTTGTAAAATTCCCAAACATGAAGGTGCTAAATATTTGGAATTTGTACATGTAGGAATAGTTTAAAATATATTAAAGTCTACAGAAATTTAATTAGGTATTTTATGTGTAAAGTTTAACAGAAAGAAAACTGCTCTGAGAAGAACATATGGTCGAATCCAACCAAAAGTGTACACGGCATGTTCAGGGCCATAACTTAAAAGTATTAATCAATTGGCATTCGTTTTTTGTATTGTGTTTATTCGCCTTGATCATACGCTTGGCGCCATATATAATAAGACCCCTTCTGTGAAAAACTTAGACACAGAGACCCCAAAACATGCTATTTTTACCCATTTTTCAAAATATTTCTTAAGTTATTTTTAAAAACATCTAAATCAGTTATGAAAAGAAGTCATTGCATTGAATCTAAATTGATTTCCTGAAAGGTGTGTATTCAAAGATTGCCTGTTCAATTTTTCACATATTTGTACATAATTATGAATTTTTGTGATAATTTGTTGAGTGGTATTTTTTACATTACCTACGAATACAATTTTTCATAGCACTAGATATATCTTTAAAAATGGAAATCACTAATAAATGCTTAATTGATACAAGCTTTGATATGTCCAATACTGAAATGCGTTGCATTAGGACATCTTTATTATTGTGTTTAGCTGCCAGAAATTCTAAATGGCACAAAGGTAGGTTTGGTAAAAAATATGCATTACCTCCGAATACATGTTAAAAGCTGTGTCATTTCCACAAAGTGAGAGAATAGTAAACAATAGTTAAGCAATAGGTGCAGGGTAATACACTCTTTATTTCTACCAAGTTTCAATAGCCTGCGTTTAAATATTTCTGAGATGTCAACAATAAAAGCAAGTATTCAGTAGGTAAATTTCGGTAACCGAATGTTACCTACGAATACAATTTAAAATCATGACAGTATTGTGAAACACGCCATTCATGCCAATGCCCATATTGGTACATAACGAAGGCCTGTATGTTTGCTATCAAATCATATGTCAATGAAAGTTGCGAATTCACATACATGCCCACCATGCAAAAGTGAATACGGCTTAATTGTTGAAAAATATGTACTGAAATAGACGACGGTCTGCTCATTTAAAAGAAAAATCAGATTCAAAGAAGATTAGAAGGGATAAATACTTGGATTTGTCAACTGTCATGTGTGCTTCATTTTAAATGTTTACCGACCTTCTGGTTTCTGAGTAATTTGTGTCCAAATTGATTTATTGAAGGTAACTTTTGGCGTTTTCGCTAAGGTTACCTACGAATACCATGGAAAAAACGACTGTTCTCATTGTCTCTTGATCTAGAGAACACAGTGATGGACCCTGGTATAAAGCTAATTGTAGTTGCCCTCAAACGAAAGGCCTCAAGGCGTAACTGACTCCAAGATGGACTTCACAAGTCTGCAATAACGGTTTTAAGCGATTTGTGTGCAATTAAGCAAATTAAAGTCACTTTAGTGCCTTTGTTTCTTACTTCAATCCTCTTTCAACCGCTGTGAACCGACATTATTATTACGTGATAGGGTCTCAAGTATCAATAAGCGCACATAAAGAAAATAATACATTCAAAGTGCTTTATAAAATGAAGTTTTGATTGCGATATCCACCAAAAGTCTAATTCTTACCTACAAATACTGAAATGTTACTTACGAATACAGCATAATACATGACATTTGTAATGAAGTGTCCCTACCAATGGAAATTAATTGTCAAAAACTTTAAGCGGTACCCCAGGACACTATTATTACCCATATACGGATTCATTCAACAATTATTTATTATGTAAAATTGCTGATTAACTACTTGAATATCAAAATGAAGTGGTCAAAATCTTGCTAAAAGCATCAAAAAATTTTTGATCTAAGGTAATAGCATTTATTCATTTGGACGTACCATCTGAAAGAGATCTAAAACTACCATTTTATTAATTCATTACCATAATAGCAACATTTAAACCTCTAAACTCAATATAGATATTGTTAAATCGCTCATGTTACCTACGAATACCGGGTTTCTTCACCTTTTCATTGTATAAAGCGTTAGGTGTATGCGTATAATTCCTAATATTCTTGAAAACATATATCCTACTCGTTCTTATACAATGTGTAAATTGATTCATACTCATTTGATAAATAAAATACAGAAACTGACCTAAACTTCATTTTCAAAAATAAACTAGCATAAATTGACTAAGATCATATTGATCGCGTTATAAAAATAAAAACAAATATTTTCTGGTTGAGCTAGCATTTTCCTAACACCCTGTGGTCTAAAAAAAAAAAAAAAAGCGTTAATGGGAATATTCCATTTGTTTTAGGTTGATTAGTATTGCGATAGTGAAAGCATCCTAGTGGTATTCAGTAGGTAACATTGGGTTTTGATGTCACATTTACTATCACACATCCTGGATTTATTTTTCAAGATTAGTAATGGCACTTTTGGTTCCTATAAGGCCAATATGTCATCAATCAATGGGCAAAAGGAAAAAATTGTGGAGACATTTTTATTTCGGACTTTTATTTTTGGCCCGTGGACACTTTTGGTTGGATTCGACCATATAAAGATCCATTCCTTTGCATATATTGCTTTAAGTGCCTATGAACAGAAGCTTCCAAATGTAGACTTCTGTATCTCCAATTAATCCTTAATATCAGTTCATTTTCAGTTTTGTCAATTAAGTATCTGCCCCCCCCCCCCTTGCCCACAGGGGGCAGGGGACTTTTGGCAAGTCAAAAAGTGGCAAGAGATTGTTAGCACATATATTCATGGGGTGGGGTACTTTTTAAATAAAACACTCTAAAAAGGTTTATGCCAAATTTTTCTGCTTGCTTCATATCTCTAGCATTTAAAGGAGTATTTCGTGATCCTAGCATCCTCTATTTATGTAATTTTTCATTAGATATCCACGAAAAAAACCTATTCTCAAAATTTCACTTGATTCCGATTTTATGCGTTCGCGAGTTATGCATGATTATGTGTATTACACTGCTACATAGACAATGCGTTGTAATTTCATTCTGGTGCACCAGAACGAAATTCAAATTTGGCGATATTTTTGTTATGCGAATTAATCTGCAAGAAATATTTTGTACATAAACATTATGTAGCCAGAGGTTTCCAGTGATATAAAAATCTCAACTTTTTTTGAGAAAAGTGGGGGATGAGGCTGTGGATCACGAAATACCCTTTTAAGGTTTGCAAAAAATTGCCATCTGCAAGGGGGGGGGGAGACAATACATTTCTTAAAATATTTTCCAAGTGTATACCAGAAAACCACTTGATGTATCCATTCTAAATCTTGCTTTTATTTCAGATGCATTTTATATAGTAGATGCTATGAGTAGTTTTGGAGCTATTCCTCTTAATCTTGACACCATTCATGCAGACTTCATGGTGAGCTCAGCTAATAAGTGCTTAGAAGGAGTACCAGGATTTTCATATGCAATCGCAAAGAAAACATCACTACAAAAATGTAAAGGTAAAGTTTTTCTTGAAAATGTCTATATGATATTTGTGTCTCAACATGAGTCGCAAAATTTTGGACAGGCAATTGCTCTGGGAACAGACAAGATTAATACATCTGGCAGATATTTTAAAATTGTAAAGATAATCCTTGAATAAGTTCTGTGAACTCAAAACAAGACCAAACTGATAAATAAGGGCTATCAAAGCAATTAGCTATTTGGACTGACTGATCCTTATTATGTATGTTTTATGTTAGCTTTGCTCCAAAGCCAACCTATTTTCCATCCAATTGAAAGAAAAAATGAAAAACCATGCCATATGCCCTCTGACACTATAGTAAAGACCGGATGCCTCGGCTGCACCTCGGTGAGTGGACTTGAGCCAGGCCTCCAACTCAACACAAAAGTTGACAACCATGAGAGTTACCAAATCTTTCAAAGGCCCCCTTTGCAATGATTTTTTTTTCAAATTTACCCCTTTTTCATGCAAAATCGAGGACAAAATTTGGCCAAAACAACCCCTTTTTTGTGGTTTTCAATGACCAGAATTTCAAACACCCCTTTTCAATGATTAGAATTTCAAACACCCGTATCAATGACACTATAAAATATTGATATAAAATTTCTGGATTTTCTCAATTACCCCTTTTGTCCAAATTTTGCTGACAGTGCAAATTAAACACCCCTATTTTGCTGATTTCACTGTCAAATTTCACGGACAGTGCAAATTAAAACCCCCCTATTTTGCCAATTTCGCGGTCCTTGCTACTGGTAAAAAAATGACCCCTTTTCCGCACAATTTGGTAACTCTCATGGTGTCAACTTTTGTGTTGAGTTGGGGGCCGGGGACTTGAGCGGTTGATGGGTGGGGTAGACCAATATCTGTGGGTAGACAGTAATACTGCATAGTGGTCCTACTTGTTGGTGACAGGGAAATGCTGGTTGGTGACTTATGTAGCTTGCCCATATAGTGTAGCTTGCTTCTGTACTAGGAGTGGTATTAATTTTTTCAGAATGGTCTAACCAGGCAGGGATTGGCCTTTACATTTTCTTTACTAATCACTTGCTTGGGTTTATTTTACTCAGGGATCACTGGATCTTCTAAGGTACTGTGAGGGCACTGATCAAGAGCTAGTTTTATGTATGTAGTATAGTAATAATATTTTAAGGGAGCGTGCAGGATCACTCTAAATGGGAACTTTTAAACATTGTTTTGCATTGTATCTTTAAAAGTACTGATGATAATTAGCGAGCAACGAGTACAATATACTTTTCTTTCAGGATGGTCTCGTAGTTTATGTCTTGATTTAGTAGCCCAGTGGGAAGGATTAGAAAAGACTGGTCAGTTTCGATTCACGCCACCCACCCATGCTATGTTAGCATTCAATCAAGCATTGATGGAGTTACACAAAGAAGGCGGAATAACGGGAAGATCAAAAAGGTAATTCATATTAACTCTCTTCTCCACGTGGGTGTCGACTGCAGAAGTTTCAATTTTATTATAATTAAAAAAAAATCAGAATTGTTCATTTTCATGACCATATTTGGAATCAGTATGAAAAATGCATTGAAATGAGTACAAACAAGCCTAGTATTGGTTCAGTGGTTCTTAAGATGACTCTTGATATTTTGAGAAAATATCTCAGAACTTACAACTATAGCATGCAGAAATAACATACTGAGTGTCTAATTGGTTATATCAGGAGAACCGTAGAGACTGAATAGGTGATGGGTTTCAAGGAACTACTGGATGACAGACATCATCATAATTTGAATTTACTCATTACTCTAGGTCGGTAAATATGAGTAAGGTTTGATCATTCCCTAGAGAAAAGGACTTCTCTAGGGAAAGATCAAACCTTACTCATCATCATCATCAGTCGTCCATGGACATAATGGATGAAGCATCAGAAGTATGCTGGGCCCAAAGTCTTCCGTCTTTCATCAGTTGTTGATGCTTGTAGGCCAATATCACTCTTGATGGTGTCAGGGTTTTGAAGTGGCCTTCTGTCTCTATTTGGTTTCCCATCAGGAGGGGTCCAGAAAATTAGTCGGGAGACAGGCTGGTCAATTGTGCAAATGCAGTGAGCAGCAAAAATTAACATATTAGCGACATTGTCTGATCAGTGATGACACGGGGTATGTCACCATGCAATGCAGTGTTTTAAATGTGGTCTCGCCAGCTGAAATTTTTAACACCTGTTGAATCGGTCTTCCATTTTCTTAGTAACGACAAACACAGGGGCTCATCATAACATCTTATTGTTTATATTGTATTATATTTTGTGTGTGTAAAGCGATGGGTTTCAAGGAACGCTGGGATGATAGTCATAAAGGCTACATCATATCATCTTATTATTATCCTGTGGTTAAATTGGTTATGTTTCAGATATCAGGAAAACCGTAGAGTTCTTCAGGAAGGTATGAAAGCGATGGGTTTCAAGGAACTCCTGGATGATAGTCATAAGGGCTACATCATAACATCTTATTATTATCCTGATCAAGAGAAGTTCGATTTCAAAGAATTCTACACCAAACTACAATCTAAGGGTATGTAGAAACCCAGCAAACACACACCTTTTACAGAAAAGCGTTTTATTGGTCGGGTTATAAAAAGGGTATAAGACATTTTAAGAACATGTTATTTAAATATTTTGAAAAGATTTGTGCAAAAAATACATTTTACAATAACATTTTGACAATATTTCTTAAAATGTTGCAGTGTTTTTTCTTATTAAACATTTTGAAAATGTTTTCACGACCTTTATATAACCTTTATATAGCATTTAAATGTTATCAAAATGTTTTGAATGAAACCAAAACATGTTTATAACATTTTTGGGTTTGCTGGGTATAAAATAGTGTCATTTGCTGGAACACTTATAATTACTTCTTGATATAAGAAGAGAAAAGGACCATTTAACACATCCAATGTGTTACAATTAAAGACAAATGAAATCAACCAGCAGGAATAGAACTTGGGACCTTTGACATGTCAGGACAGTCAGGCAGATGCCCTATTCACTAGACTATCAGCTCTCCGTGATAAACATGACTGACACCAGTAGCTAATACAGTCAGCAAAAGAATTAAGGTACCAGTTATATTCACCCCTGCATATCCTAAACGAGGACACATATGTCAAAATTAAAACAAACAGCCAATACCTGTGCTCTTTAGCTCTGATGTAAGACCTTATTTGTTGAAATTGGTTGAAAATGAAAGAAACGGTGAACTAAAACCTAAGGAAAGAGCGAAATCAAAAGTTGCACTTTTGTGTTCTGATCAATGAAACCACGACGCTAGTTAACGTGCTAATCAATGGAAGCACGGTGCTAGTTCTCTTGTTGGAGAACGTCTTGTGTACAAATCAATAGGGCAAGCAATGTGGTAAACTGCAACTTTTAACTTTGAATATTCCTTGGGTTGTTAGATCACCGTGTCTTTATTTCTTGCACGATTTCAACGAATGAGGTCTTAAATTCGAGCTAAACGATGTAGCTAGTGGCTGCTGGTTCCAATTAGATATAGCTGTCTTTGTTTATGATATTACAGGGGGTGAACATAACTGGTACCTTAATTTTTTGGCTTACTGTATATATAGGACAATCATACATGTACATGTAGTATACAACATAACAAACGCTAGAATCATGACCTTTTGCTGTATTTTTTGTCCTCAACTTTTTCACCAGCAAAAATTATTTGGGGGTGACCTTTTATTGGTCTCTACTCTGAACCTTGAGGGAAATGGTCACTCAGTCGGGGCATCACGGCACATCTGCCCCCCCACTCATGAAATCCTGCTTACACCACTGCCTGGATCACACAATTATAACAATGCTTCTTTGTTTCTTAATTTCAGGTCAAGTGATATATCCTGGTAAGGTCACCAAAGCTAACTGCTTCCGTATCGGAAACATTGGTCATTTATTTCCTGAAGACATGCGCCTCCTATTGACATGTATTAGAGAGGTTTGCTACGAGATGGGAATAACATTACCTCTGGAAAAGTAAAGTGAAATTTACAGTAAATTAGCGTGTGAGTGACCGGATATACCAAAGGCTGACATTTGGAAAGCTCTTTAAAAAGCGTATTTTTGTACAATGTGTACAAAGCGATTAAAACACCTGAATAATTTCAGGAAATTTCAAAGAAAATTGATCAATTTCAGTAAATTTTGCTCTACCCTTGCTGTGCAAAAAAGGATAAGGAAAATTTTTTCAGATTTTCAAACTTTGTGTGATTTATTAGGTTTATTTATATTTTAGCCTTTTACCAAAAATAATAAAGGAAAAAAAAAAGAAAAGAAATACAAATCATGACAGACCATCTTGGAATGTCCGCCCACCAGTAGGACAGTGTTATTTTTTTTCCATTGCCTAATGTAAATTAATTGTCTTGTGATATTTTAAGCTTTGAAGCATGCAGCTGTCAATAATCAAAGATTTTTATGAAAAAAAAATGTGTACATTGTTCAAAGTTACACAAATGGGTATTTGTGACAGGATCTGGTCCATAGAGGCCAAAGGGGGCATTTTTGACAATTAAGTTACTATAATTATTACCTTATACAAACATTAGGCTATCATACTGAAAACACCAAATGTCTAGCATATTCGGTTATAAAGGTCTGAAGTTCTGTGTATTTGCTTATGTATTTTATTGTTTATTTGCTCCATATATTTTTGCCTTTATCACAATTTCAAATCTGTCGCCTTTGGCCTCCATGGACTAGATCGTGTCACATTTGTGATATTTTATCAAAGATAACGTTAAGCATTTTAAAACTATGTAGCTACCAAGAAGAAAGATTTTTATGGAAAAAATGTGTACATATTGTACAAATTTTGTTCAATATATTCTACTTAATTTCTACCATTACAACAATGGTTATTTGTGCAATTTTGAATTAATGTCTTATTAAAAGCAATGATGTATGATCTTTTAAAATGAGAATTTTTTTCATACTTAATTTTTTTGCATATTTGTAATATTTACACATGTTTCAACTCACTGTACACCTTATTGGAATCCACAAAATTAATTTTTTGGACAACAGAGCAAATTTGAATTAAAAGTCACTGATAATTAAGACTTTTTAAATTCCCCATAGAACACCACAGGTGTTCTCATTACCCCAGTGAAATTTAACACCAGAGATATTTTTCATTTAAATTGTGTGAACAAAAACGTACAAATTTGTGGTAACCACACCGGAAGTGGGGATCAAAACCACTGGAGCAATACAACTCAAAATAAAATTTGGAAACACATTGTTTTTTATTGGTAGCTAGGTCTTGCAATCTAAGATAGGAATCAGACCACACCAACCATTACAACAACAAGATATTTTACCAAAGATAATGTTATAGCTTCAGAGAAGATATCGTACCCTTCCCAGAATCCTTTGCAACATGATGAGTCACCTCATTTCATCAAGTGACACTACCATTACTTCGTACAGGTTCCCATTTTCATTTTGAGAACAGACTAATTAAACATGGGGTGATAGGCAAGAAATAAACATATTTTGCAAGATCTGGATGTGGTCTGTTGTCACTATCAACCCATGTTGCACTAGATAGCAAATCAATACAGACAACTGTAATGGGAGAAATGCATTATGGGAAGTGTAAGATATCCTTTCTAAGCTTTAAAACCTGCAGCTGCGAAGATTTTTATTATATAAAAAAATTATATATATTATTGTACCTAATTAGCACCCTTATACTGATTGTATGTTATTTGCCATGGAATAAAAGAATTAGAGAAAGACAACCAGGACTGCCATCTTGACACAGGCATGGGGCAAAAATTTGGGGTATTTGGTTTCCCTTGGAATGCACTCGACACAATCATTGTCATGCAAGCGCAACATGGATGATGGGCGCATTTGAGAGACGTACTTGATGCAACCTGCTCGCAATACCAAGACGCTTCAGATGAGACGCCGAATTGTTTTAGTTTGTCTGTGCGCACCGTTGGCGAGGACCCGAATACCCCCAATTTTCTCCCCATAGCTGACGGTGCTCTTGTATGTGACGGTATAGGGAGTCCTGGTTTTCCTTCTGTAATTCTGTGCATGGAATATGTTTATTTTTGTAATTTGTGAACTGATTAGGTTTAAACTCTGAATAAAATAAAATCAGAGCAAACACAAAAATATTTCTAAAATGTTATATGTTTTGTTTAATACTAGTGTGTGCTAAAAATTTGCTCTTATTGCGATTGCTGTTATTTTTTTAATTATTAAAAATGTATACTCTCATTCTCATCTGTATAATGATATAAACCAAAAAATTTGTCTGTCAATTATTTTGATACTAAGTGCTGTGTAATCACAAAGTATGCTCCCCTGAATTTTGATGCAACCAACAAGTTCCTAAATGGTTCCATCCATCACTTTCATGACATTCTCAGTGGGAGAAATTCAACTGATTTCCCACATTAAAAGGGCATTTTGTGATCCACAGCCTTAAGATTTTTTTATACCACTGGAATCCTCTGGCTACTTAATTTCAATGTACAAAAAATTATTTCTTGCAGATTAATTTGTTTGCAAAAATATCGCCAAATTTGAATTACGTTCTGGTGTAACAATTCAACACAGTGGCAAATGGAGCAGTGTAATACACATAATCATGCATAACTAGCAAACGCAAAATCGGAATCAACTGAAATTAAGCTTTTTTTGTGGATATCTACTGAGAAATGTTATAAAGAGAGGATGCTAGGATCAAAAATAATCCTTTAAGTGCTAAAAGAACATTGAAAACATCAAAGAACACACATATTAAATAGGGGGGAAAAGGTACAGCTGGGATTTCAAAACCATACCCCAAAACTATACCAAATTATGGTAAATTTGCCAAATTCTGGAAAATTATTGCAAAATTTTCACACAATTTGCTGAAGAATCTGCACTTTGAAAAATAGTTTGAGAAAATTTTGAAGAAAAAATTGCAAAAAGTTATACCAAAAAGCCTGAAAATGGGCTATCCCATTTAAAACCCACACTACCCCTGTGGAAGATTTAGCTAAAGTCTTCCGCAAAGGGAGTACGAGTTTTGAATACAATAGACAATTGGGTAACTTCCATTTGAAATACTCACTCCCACTGTGGCAAATATAGGTAAAGTCATAACGCAGGGGGAGTATGGGTTTCAAAATGATTAACCCTGACCAATTACATTTGAAAAACATACTCCCCCTGTGGAAGATATTTCCAAAATCTTCGACAGGGTTAATGTGGATTTCAATAGAAATATTCCAATGCACCCTAAATATGTCGCACATTCCTGTATCCACCTTTCCACTAAGAACATGCAGGGCCTCCATATACACAAAATAAGAAGAGCATCTGGCCCCTGTGTAACCCTATGGGGTCATTTATTTCAAAATGCCCAAGAGTGCCAGGGTAGCACCCGCCAGATTCTGAATCAATAGGTCTCAGCGATATAGAAAACACCAAAAAACATTGTGCGGACGCTACTATTGAGTGAGGCCAAATATTCATATTTATAAAACATTTCAATAACATTGAAAAAACATTTTTGAAAAATTGACGCAAAACATTTTAACATATTAAGTGTTGACAAAATATTTTTCAAAAATGTTTGCCAAAAATATTTTGCAGTAACATTTTTATAATGTTGTTGCAGTGTTTTTTCTTTTTATGAAAACATTAGAAATGTTTTCATGACCTTCATATAACCTGACATTTATATGTTATTAAAACATTATGACCAAAACACATTTATAAAACGATTATAACATTCTCAAAACATTTTTGTGTTTGCTGGGACATTTATTTGTCTCGGGTAATACACTAGACTAGGCTCCATAACATGCTCATCAATCAGGGCACAGTTCTTCAACCCCAATACATTTCTACATTCATTGAATGACCTTTGAAAATTTGGGTACAAAAACTCATACTGTGCAACTTGAGGTCAAATTTTGCACTATTATGTTTAATTGAGGTTATTGAACTATGCCATTGGGATGAGGCCATTGTGGTCCATAGACAACAAAGAAATCACACATAAACATTTATGTTTTTCATTCACCCACCAATTCAGTTTTTATATTTTTATTAATTTTTGTTGTTTGTTTACGTAGTATGTACACTATAATAATAATTCACTCTATTGTGCCATTGTAACCAACATAAAATATAATATCATAAATGGACAAGCACTGTAAACTTAGAATTATGTGTAGCATCATAGCATGTAGTATTAAACAGAACGGTGACATCCTCATATATGTTAGTTACATACCTGCCAACTTTTAAAACACTTTTCAGTATCATCAAGACTTAAAATAACATATTCAGTATTTTCACACATTCATGTACAAGCTGAATAAAATTCAGTATAAAACACTGAAAATCAGTACTAGATGGCAGGTGGCTCTGTAGTTTAAGGATTGACATTACTTAGTACTAGTAAATAACCCTGATGGAATAGCTTTACCAAGAGATTATCTGACATTTATGAGGGTGTTGACCATGAGGTTTGGGTGGGGATGTGCGGCTGCGAAAAACTACTGGACTTAAAACTAAATTTCATGAAAAAAAATTCCTGACATTATACCACTTTTTGGAAAATTTTCACAAATTTTGTTAAAACAATGAAAAATTGACACCTTTTTTGAGATAATGTTGACAAAAACACCCGTTCTTAAACCAACTTTCCATGAAATTCAGGGCCATCAATAAACCAAAATGGCTGAAAATGCACTCCGAGCCTAAACTGAATGGCTGAAAATATACTCTGAATCTGCTGCACATCCCGTACCCTCATTTCTACTCGGAACCCACCCAGGAGTGTTGAAGTAAAATTGTACAGTGGGCTACTATAGTTGTATAATTTCTCACCAATCAATTCTGAGCAGCTTTACAATTTCATTTATTATGCAGTTTCAAATACCTTCACATTATTCCCACTGGTCAAAATATATTTTGTAGCCTTTAAATTTAGCAGTCCTGAAATTTACTGTATATAGAAAGTGTGAAAATATACCCATGTGAAAATTTCTATACAGTGAACACAATTTAATCCTCTTCATGACTGAAAATTGCGTGCAGTAATAGTTGCGACTAACATTCATCTTTCTAAACGTAAAACGACTTTGAACAACCACAACTACTCTGGCACACCTTAAGATTCTAAATTTGAATGTGTTTTGTGTGCATATGTCCCAGTGAAGGCATTCTGCAAGCAAGTCAGTGGGACAAGTTTGCAATTTTGCCAGTTTTTGGAAATTTCACTCTGCACCCCACTGCTTAGTAACCTATCTACAAATCTACAATGTTTACATTTATGTGACTGTGAACATCTCAAAATTTTCGTAAAAGTTTATTTCAAAAAATATATAATTTGTTTTATCAGAACACCATTAATTATTGTTACAAATCAATACATATCAATACTGATCAATACCATGATCAATATCCTTGATATATATTGATAAATAATCAATACAATTAGTGAAATATAATCCAAGACAGAATCAAAGACTAGTTTACGTCTGACGTCACTGTCAATCAAACTGCCTACGACCCTTGATTTATTTTAGTAGCGAGTAATAGGCCAATTCATCTGGTGCTGATCAAAGAAAAGGAATCATAGAAAATGGCAAAAAAATATAGTACTTTTACAAGACTTTTTACAAGCAAGTTTTCTATTGTTGACATGGTGCCTTCAAGGCTTCATGAAAAAAAGTTTTTTAAGACCTAACTTTTGGGACGGTTTGTATATTTGAAGGTGCAAAATTAACATAGAGCACATTGTTTTACCGCCGCATTCAGGAATTCAATCATCGGAAACGAACCATACCCGAGTTTGATTGACAGATGATATCAGACGCAAGCAAGTCTTTTTAATTCTGTCTTTTAATATAGTACATTATAAGATTTTCAGATATAAATATCTAAAAGAAGTACAATCGTATATTACAGTACAAACCACTCAAATTTTACAACACATATTTATTTTTTTCAAATGTTGAATAATTGTTTATAAATATAGAAAAGAAGAAAAACAAAGATTTATTTTAAAAATATTTGGATACCAGAAGTTTCCTAACATTGGTGTTCTCAAAAATGGAATACTATTATACTGCAGGCCATGGGCCATAGAAAACTTTGGCTCTGAAATGTTCCCAAAATGCTCTTAAAATAAGAGGAATAAAAATGAGGTCATTTATGATAAAAACTCATGTATTAAAAAACAAAGTTGAATTCGGCAGAATAAAAAGAGTTTGGTTAATATGCGGTTACCATGGCGATTATCTGCATCTTTATTTACGTAAAAGTGCGTAAAAAGCTAGTCTGATAATGGAACTGATTTCTATTTTAGATCCTTTACACTATAAGCTGATAAGCTTTCAGAATATGGCTACTACTTGTATTATTTTCTTTTCAAAATTATCTGACAAATTTTTAAAGACTTATGCAAGTGCAGCTTTTGCAAGTCCCAATATATAATTGCAGTCATTGTAGTAAGAAATATTGCTTCAAACCAAACTTTACGGTAAATTTACAGCAAAAATTATATAATTACACACAATCTCAGATTGTTCTCACCAAAAACCAAAAAGCCTAACATTATTTGTAAATAAAGCTAAAATTCTATTTCAACAATGAAGACACATATTACACTAGGATCCACAACATACTCATTTATCAGGGCATAGTTCTTTAACCCCAATACATTTGTATATTCATTGAATGACATTTGAAAATTTGGGTACAAAAACTCGTACTCTGTAACTTGAGGTCACATTTTGTACTCTTGATTGTTTTATTGAGGTTATTGAACTATGCCATTGGGATGAGGCCATTGTGTAACTCTACATTCACCCATTCAAATCATTGCCTGCAATATGGGTTCAAAACGAATCTCTTGTTTGAAGAAAATCATTCGTTTCACAAATATTTTTGGATTATTTTGGAATGGTCGAGGAAATGGTCATACTAAAAATCAGAAAACATGAAGAGTCCAGTTGAAATCCATACACCCCCAATGGAAAACATGCCTTAATCTTCCACACAGGGGGGTGTAAATTTCAAATTTTTGATCTGAACTCTCACTCGAAAGTTGTGACATGGCATGGAGAACATCAAATCTCCAGAATGCTACATTTAACGTAAAAGTGGAAATTTTTCACGCTACGTTTATTTTTGTGCTTTTCGCGTTCCAAGCTTCTATCACGAAAATAACAAACACAAATATATTCCTTTTGTGTATAGACAACACCTCAGAATCGCGAATTTAAAAGCAACGGAAACAGTTCATAATTAGCAAAACGCAAAAAATTAATCACACAAAAATTTCCACTTGCAACATAATCTGATCCACTCATCAGCAATAATGACATGTGACACGATCTGATCAGAAAAAATTTTAAAAAGATAAGAAAATCCCGAAGAAATGGACATATAAAAGTTCTTAAAAGTGGTGTTGTCTGATTTTTCATGATCTGATTTCTACCTTTGATTGAGGCCTGCCATTAAAACAATATTTCCAAATATTGAGTTGTATTGCTCCAGTGGTTTTGATATGGAAAGCAAAAAAGTGTATAACAATGCCTTATAGGATACTATAAGGCATTAACCAGACTTTTAAATGTTTTATGTAAAACATTTGTGTTTGCTGGGGTATACCCAACCCAGTTGGTCTTCGTCTATTGTGTATACACCAATCTGACAAGCGTATACTGTATTTGGCCCTCTCTTGACGGAACCACACATGTACCAGTGCGGGATATTTAATTTGTTCAATCAACTAAAAAACCATGCATACACTTTAAATACACTATATTTAAACGAAAAATATCTTGGCCGTTAAATTTCAAAATCTCAGTTTTTGATGAAGAAAAATGGGAAATGAAGCTGTTGAATGGGTCAAGGACCTTTAACTTTGCAAAGACTTCACGCGGAAGACCATAAAACTATGTGGTATGTGCGTAGCGGTTTCGCCTGTCGCATTTCATGGAATGATCGGTCCTCATTAACGGGCGATGCTGAGACTTTGACTGTTTGGAGTTTGTCTGTATCTCTTTAGTCCATGGTAGTAACTCAATTTTCAAAATGTCTTATTTTGGTCCGAGTGGATAAGATCATGTCACATTGCTAAAATTCTACCAGGTAAAAAAAAAAACTAAAACAGACTTCATTGTCAGACAACAAAACAGGCAAATATATAGTGTCAAATATTTCATACAATTTCTTTGGATTATTTTACTTGTGTACTGTATTAACATATGAGTGTATCAATGATGACAAGGAGACAAAATGTTGCTAATAAGAGTGTAGATGTCCTCATCTCTATTCATGGTTAGTGGCCACCTAATTTATAATCTGATCACACTATACAGGTAGAGGTAAAGTTGCTCACAATTGTCTCAGTGAATAACACGATAGCCACTTAATTTATACTCTGAACCACACTATACAGATAAAGTTGCACACAATCGTCTCAGTGAATAACATGTGTCCCAAACCATTGGTCATTCCATTTGAAAACCATACCCCCACTGTGGAAGTATTTTTATCTATAAAAAGTGCAAAAGGCGCAGAAGATTTCAGAATTCCAAACAAATTCAGCAGTTTAAATTATTCCAGATTGAACCATTTTCATCTATAAAAAGTGCAAACAGTGCAGAAGATTTTGGAATCCAAAACAAAATAATTTCAGACCAAATTGTGCAAAATTAAACCAGATTTGATAAATTTCAGTTGGAATTTCACAAAAAGCCTGCAAATATTTCCATCTGGATTGACCATATAAGGTGCAAATGGATTTGAAATAGCCCTGAAATCTTCCACAGGGGGTGGGTGGATTTTAAATGGAATAACCCAATGCATCAAGTCCCAGTGTGATCAAGTTCTGCCGGTGGTCACAATGACTTGCCCCGTAAGAGCTGCCTGGGGGAATGGGCACTCCATCCCCAATACACTACTACTACCCCTTAATCTTTCCAAACTGAAAGGATCAAGCAACACCAAATAAGCAGTATACAAAGATAAGCAGCATTGTTGCCAAATGTACAAAAAGTGCACTTAATTGTGAGATTTTAATTTCATATTATATAATTTTAAACATACAATACATAAGCAGTGTTGAGTTTACAACCATCACCAGCTATAATAAAGATAACAACTGGGCATATTGGAGTATTCCAGTTGAAATCCATACACCCCCTATGGAAGACATGACCTTAATCTCCCACATAGGGGGTGTGAATTTCCTCCTGAATGGGTAACTCCACATAAGGTCATATCTTCTGTATGTGATGTGGTATATCAAAAAGAGATTTTAAGTGTTTTACATATCTTAAATACAGAGATATTTTGCTCCACAACACCTTTTTCCCCAATGAAATCGGACATTCCTTAGCGAAGATCTTGAGTTCGTAAGTTATGGTATTATAAAATTGAAAATCAAGATATCAGCCTTTAAATATTAATGACAATGTTGAGAGTAGGAATGACCTTGAAAAATGTCTGAAAAAACACAAGATGCCAGTTATATTCCGGTCTGAAACTATTAGACAATATTTTAAACATTATAATTTGCAACAAACCCAAATTGTGCAAAAAATCACTCCCAGGAAGAATTTTTGCTATTTCTCCATTTACGATCCTGCCCAAAAGTGTCCTTTCAATATACCACGTCACATATAGGGGAGAATCAAGGCAATATTCTGCTGTGGAAACTAACCACTACAAGTGCGAGGAAGAATCATGCTTCCATGAAAATTAAAACAAGTAGGAGAAAATGCCCTATGTTTAAAAATGGAATCATGTTTGTTTTTGGTAATTAAGTAATACATAGTATTATAGTAGAGGTACACTGGTCCACGGTAACAAAGGAATTCATATGAGTTTGTCATAAAACAAACTGGAATTTTGATTTTTTACCAACTCATGTAATCAGTGGCATAGCGACAGGATGGGGGGTGGAGATACAGAGGGGGGCACGTGCCCTGGGTGCCACCTTGAGGGGAGGGGCCGAATTGACCAATTCAGCATTGATTCTGCGCCCCTCCCAAGCGATGAAAGTAATAATTTTTGCACACTTTACATGCATATCAGCACAAATGACCAAAATTACTTAGTGGTATTTGTGCATATTTGTGCACGCTCTGTGCGTAATTGTTTCAATAATGGGGAGTGTCTCTAGCTACGCCACTGCATGTAATCATATATAAAAAGAACATTAATCTTTCAGACCATAGATTTTTAAAGAAAAGGATTACGAACTGCAGAACAGCCCTATGTGTTTAATGCTATAATTGTCTGGATAACTCCATTCTTTGTCAAATCACTAGCATTGGGCTATTCCAGTTGAAATCCATACACCCCCTATGGAAGATATGATCTTAATCTTTCACACAGGGAGTGTGAATTTCAAACAGAGTCAGCCATTTAGGTAACCCCATTTAAAATTCACACTCCCTGTGTGCAAGATTAAGGTCATGTCTTCCACAGGGGGCGTATGGATTTGAAATGAAATAGATAACAATTAAAAGGAATTTTGTGTTTTGAGCCTCCATTAAGACCAGAGCTTAGAAAATGCAGGTTGAGACCCGGCCTTAGAAAACGCAGGTTCAGACAGTTTCAGGGTAAGACAAATTACCATGGTGCATGAATATTCACATTGTATGAACTTCAAACTGAATCAATATAACCACTTTTAACCATGGCATTTCTTTCAACTATTATTTTTTGAAATTAATAATTTTACATTACAATCATAAAGTTGGTGTTATAGAATTGGATACTGCACTGTTCAAACAGGCTGATTCATCACGTGCGAGTGAGACATATGGACAAGACGTAATGTGAATCTCTACAAAATTAAGATCCAGTAGTTTTAAAATCATGTGCTTTAAAAATCTATGTTCCGACACCATACGAAGAGAGCATTGGATAGGATAACAGGAGGTCAGAGAAGATATTGTACCCTTCCCAGAATCCTTTCAATATGACATATAATCATCATGATCAAATGACACTATTACTTTGTTTTCATGTTGAGAATAAGACTGGCTAAACATGGGTCGATAGTCAAGAAATAAACATATTTTGCAAAGATCTGGATGTGCCCTGTTCATTGAGGTACTTTTTGTCACTATCGACCCATTTTGCTCTTGACAGCAAATCAGTAGAGATTTTATTGTGGTGACCATCCATCCAACTCATCCATCATTACTGAAAAACAAAGATAGCAGTCAACTGACACTTTTCTGTGCAAGCAATATATTCAGTGCATTAAATTCAAGCTAAATCTGAATAAATAAGTTGTGTGCATGGTTAACCTCATGAGCATTACTAACAGTGCCTCTGATTGGTTAATTACATGATATAATCATCTCAGTGACCAATCAAAATGGAGCTTTTAGATTTCTTAGCAATTTTAAGCTTAATCCAATCAACCCTACTGACTATTCTTACCATATCTCCGATTGGCTCAATACATGATAAAGTCCTCTATATAACCAATCAAAATAGTCCTTAGAGGCTGATTTATTGCCCATGGGGTTAAAGATTATCTGAATATATAGAAGTTGTGTACCTAATTATTTTAAGAATAAAATTTTGAAAATCTAAAATAAATAACAAAGAATACATAATACACAATAATTAGCCTCAACACACACACATCTGACCTTTGACCTCTGAACCATAATATCAAACTGAAAATTTCACCTTTTAGAAATCACAAAAAAAGCACTGGATATACAAAATTAAAGCGTACATAACATATAACAAGGCAAAAGCATGGTTTGAAAAGTTGCTTATCAGCTTTTTACAATTTTCATACATTATTTTACAGAAGTAAAATTTGTGCATTTACAGAATTCAATTTGCTGAATGATAAATTCATGAAAATAATCAATGTTTGACTTGTGCGAATAAATGCATTTGTTGGTGCCATGACAGAACTATAGAATTTTCTTAAGGGGCATTTCGTGACCCACCGCCTCATCCCCCACTTTTCTAAAAAAAAAGTTGAGATTTTTATATCAATGGAAACCTCTGGCTACATAATGTTTATGTACAAAAAATGTCTTGCGTTTTGTTTGAATTACGTTCTGGTAAACCAGTACAAAATTACAACACAGTGGCCTATGGAGCAGTGTAATACACATAATCATAATCATGCATAACTCACAAACGTAAAATTGGAATCAACTGAAATTTTGGGAATAAGCTTTTTTTTGTGTGGATATTTTCTGAAAAATGTCAAAAAAAGAGGATACTAGGATCACAAAATACTCCTTTAACATTCACTCCGTTACTCTTTTTTGTATCCATTTCAAATTGATGGTTGACCTCTGACCTGAATTTCAATCATAAAAGAAAGAGACATTGAGCGGTCATACGATAAAAGCAAATAAAACCCTAAAATACAGAAGAAAATCAGCTTTATAACAGCTTGTAACTTCGTGTTCATAACCAAGTTGATGATGATGACAATGATAATAATAACGATCTCAAAATGGCCGCACATAGACTAATTTGATTGTATTGTGTCATATACATTGCCATGCCAACCGCAGGCTGATGATTCCCAGATAACAAACTATAAATCCATCCTTTTCACGAAAGAGAGTGTTCAGAAAGGAACACATTTCCAAGATTTTTTCCAAAAAAACAAACAAACACCAGATCTATGCATAAAAAACAGACCCATGCTATATTAGTCTCAGTTTAAAGCTGGCTTGTGCATCTTGTAAGTATGATCTCAATGGATGAGATTACACTTCAAGATTCCTATTGGGACGCCTGCACAGGCATACCTTCACGAAGGTACTGTGCAGTACTAGGGGAGTACCCTACACCAGTGCAGTACCACTGCTGGTTGGTCCTGTGCAATAGCAGCATTGGTACTGTATAGGTACTCTGTGTGTACCAGTCTGGTACCTTGGTGATGGTGTACCTGTGCAGGTGGCCCCAACAGGAATCTTGTAGTGTACAAGCTGTTAGCGTGTGTCAGACCAACCATGGGATGTCAAAGGAATGAGGAAGGAACCTCCTCATTATGTCAATGGTTCCAACAAATGCATTCACTGTATTTTCACGAACTTACAACTTATATCAATCAATATATGAATACATTTTTCCATAATCACCAAGAAAAAAAAAATAATGGTAAAAATTGCCATGTTATTCTTAAAACAGTATCGAAAATAAAAGTCAAAATCCATCTCATCATAAATAGGCTATTCCAGTTGTATTCCATACACCCCTATGGAAAACATGACCTTAATCTCTCACACAAGGGGTGTAAGTTTCAAATGAAATCACCCATTCAGGTAACCCCATTTGAAATTCACATGCCTTGTGTGGAAGATTAAGGTCATGTCTTCCACAGGGGTGTATGGATTTCAACTGGAATAGACCAATAGTAGTGTGTACTGTACTGAATAATGTCCTGATCATGTGATATGACCAGTCAAAATTGGCCAGAATTACCCTTGAACTTTATGAGATATAAGGTGACAGGTCATGGCAGTTTACTTGTGGTTTGGTTAGGCAAGTGGTTCCTCTCATTCTGAATTCCAGTTTTCCAATCCTAATCTCCAAATAATATTCATAATTATTGACCTTTGACCTCGTAAATTTCAAAACCATTTCGGACCGATATGTTCATGACATATCACATGCAAGTACTGTAAAACAAAAGTTTCACATATCATAATATAATTTCATTAGGTCTGCAAATAATTGACCATTTGGCATGTCCCAGAATCCATTGCAAAAGAAACTCAAACGACATCATCAGATTGGTCATGTTGGAGTACATTTGTAGTCTTGATGATCGCTTAAAAGTTTGTTCAGCTTATAACTGGTAAAACAAATGAGCCTCATAACATTGTGTATTGATATAAAATCACATGCACGCAATTGGGTGCAACACTTACGCTAGTCGTGTGTTATGTAATTTGTGACTGACACGCTTATATGTGAATTTACGCGAGTGTAAGGTAGGATTTTATTGACGTGTGTAGTAACAAAAATGAATTTTTGCCAATTATAAGCCAGCTCGTTCCTTATGGGAAATGTCAAATGGACTATTACTGCTGTATTGGTATCTTCGTGATGCTCTTCAATATCAGACCACTTGGATTTAAAAAAATTACAGCCACCAAATAAAATGTAAGCTTCATCATATTTTGTGTCTGAAACCTGTAGAAATAAAATGTTCCACAGTAGTCGGGCTATTCCAGTTGAAATCCATACACCTCTATGGAAGATGTGATCTTTATCTTTCACACAAGGAGTGTGAATTTCAAATGGGGTTACCTGAATGGTTGACTCCCATTTAAAATCTACACCATTGTGGGGAGATTAAGGTCATGTCTTCCATAGGGGTGGATAGATTTCAACTGGAATAGCCCATTTTTGGTTTTCACTTCCAACATTACATACATATTTCACAAATTAAACAATGCTTATTTAGTACTGGACACACTATAATACTCCCAATAGGAACCTAAAAGAGGGAATGTGGTCTTCCTATAATTCGAGACCTAATTAAAAAGACATATGACGTCCTGTCAATTAGGTCAGCAACCAATCACGGCGCGTGTTTGCCCTGACGTAAGATGCAAACTAGTCTTTTTAATTTTGTCTCTGATTATATATAATGCCCATATCATGTAAGCAGTTGAAGCGAGCAAAAGTAAAATTGTCGGAAATCAGATCAAATGCCATTTCTGATTTCACCATGCTACTTCCCTTTGAGCTGGAATTATAATGGTGTACATTGCTCAAACAGAGACCCGAAACTTTGGGATTCACGGCACGGTGTAGTTCGCACACAACTGATCACTTGCTAAGGCAAATCGAATGTTTACAAATTCCACTCTGTGCATACGACACAATAATGCCACCTTGCACAAGCCCATGTCGGCCATCTTGGATGTGCAGGTGAAATTTAAATCTGTATTCCCATATCCGCATATCCAAGTTGGCCACTATTGTTCTACGTGCCACTCGCAGTATGTACTGTTGGTGTGATTTTGCACAACTTGTCGCCATATTGCGAGTAGCATGTAGGACATGTTTTATAAAATCCGACATTCCTCCTTTTAAACTTCCCTGACAACACCACTCGTTACATAATTATAGGTTGATTTCAAATGTTTTGACGGCATTCTTAAATGGATTCGGTGCCTGGTTAGCGCCATCTAGTGCCTCCCATTTCGCATCAAAATTATCCACTTTTTGGTTACCATTTCCATTTGTGATATTCGCATTCGGCAAAGTCCTTGACATATCGTTAGTCCATGTACCGCTTAATCCTTTCTTATTCTGGGTTGCCTGTTTCTGTTGTTGCGTTGCCATGTTTACTGTTGCCGCATTGTTAGCATTATTATAATTCATTGAGGCTACCATTGCTTGCTGTGAAGGCCGTTGCTGCTGAACAGACATTTGCTGCTGTTGCTGCTGCTGATAAATAAGTTGCTGCTGTTGGATCTGATCATGTGACAGTCCGCCATTTTGAATCGGTGTATTACTCCCAGAATGCACTTGGACTTGCACTTGCTGTGAAGGCGATCCTAAACTGCTCACAGGGCTTACGGTCTGCGAAGTCTGCACAAGCCACTTCTCAGCTTCGGTGAGTCGTGCTTGTTGGGTTGGCGTGGTTGTGGTTGAGCTGGTTGGTGTTGCCCATGGGTTGCTGGTTGTTGTTGGTTGAGGGGGGCTGGGTGTCTGCTGCTCCCATGGGTTGGTCTGTTTAATAGGAGCTACGGTTGGCTGCAACGTCCTTGGAGGTACTGAAAAATAAAAAAGTAAGCAAATTAAAATCTTGTTGTTTTTTCTTCTCAGCAACAAACAAACCTTCAAAGGTGTCACAATAATCAGCCCAAATGGGTCTAAAAAGCACTTACATTGAGATGGTACTGCTGTTTGTTAGATAGGCACATATGGTTAACCAATAAGTTAGATTGATTTATCTAGAGACGTTTTTATCTTTGGGTGCTAGAGTGCTCTTTTTGAAGTGGTTTTAAGATTTGACATACTCACATTGTGCTTATATATATTATCTAGTAGCATCTTTGGGTGCTAGAACACCCAATTTGACATAGTCAGTGTCACAATAATCAGCCCAATGGGTGTAAAAAAGCACTTACATTGAGGTGGTACTGCTGGATAGGCACATTTGCTTGACCATCAGGCTGTTGCCTTATTTAATATCTAGTGAAGTTTTATCTTTGGGTGCTAGAAAACATTTTTTGAAATTGATTTAATATGATTTGAGATAGTCAGTGCCACAATAATCACCCAAATGGGTGTAAAAAAGCACTTACATTGAGGTGGTACCCACCGGATACTGGATAGGCATATTTAATTTACTTGATCAATAGGCTATTGCCTTATTTAATATCTAGTGATGTTTTATCTTTGGGTGCTAGAAAACATTTTTTGGAAGTACATTTAATATGATTTGACATAGTCAGCGATACAAAAATCAGCCCAAATGGGTGTAAAAAAAGCACTTACATTGAGGTGGTACTGCCAGATAGGCATATTTAATTTACTCAACCAAATAGGTTGTTGCCTTATTTAATATCTGTGAAGTTTTATCTTCGGGTGCTAGAATACACTTATTGAAGTGGTTTTAAGATTTGACAGAGCCAGGGCTACAATAATCAGCCCAAATGGGTGTAAAAAGCACTCACATTGAGGTGGTACTGCTGCTTGCTGAATAGGCACATTTGGTTGACCAATAGGCTGTTGACCTAACTGTACTGGTCTGACTGCCCCATTGACCATGGTCACTTGTTGCTGCATTGGTTGCTGAGGGGGCATGTTTGGTGTGGCCGCACCTTGGCTGCTAAGTTCAAAAAGGCCATTGGTGAGCTGCTGGCATGCGGCTGCTATGTTAGTAGGAGCGTTTGGATCTGTTACGCCATTCTGTGTTGGTACTGCGGCATTGGCTTGCATATTGAATTGTGCCCGACCTGTTGAGAAAAGAAAACAGATATATAACTTGATGCTTTGCATGCTAGCCATAGCCTTCAAAATAAAAAGTTCCAAGTTTTGAGATATTTTCTCAAAATATCAAGAGCTTTCTTAAGAACCACTGAACCAATACTAGGCTTGTTTGTACTCATTTTAATGCATTTTTCATGCAAATTCTAAATATGGTCATGAGCATTTAAATTTCTGAAATTTTTGAATTTTTAAAACAAAATTTGAAACTTGTCGTCTGCAGTTGACTACCCTGTGTGCTGACCATAAGCTTCAACATAAGAATTCCAAGGTTTGAGATATTTTTGCAAAATATCAAGAGCTATCTCAATAGTGGGCTAGTTTGTTCTGATGTCAATACATTTTTCATTATCATGCAGCAAAATGTACAAATTCTGGCATTTTTAAACTTGTCTTCTGCAGTCCACATCCGTGTGGAGAGAGTTAAAGCAAAAATGTGCGATTTCAATAAAGAATGGGTTCTTATATGTTTTCCACTAAATTTTTATTATCACTGGTCACATTAGGCAAAAAAAAACAAAACATGTTTGTTTCCTGTAGCAGGTCAAATGAGTCAAATGTGAAATGTGGTCTTAATTTTTTTATTTTTTTATAATCCATGTCTTCAAATGAAAAAAAACCAACACCTTTTTTGCTGCAAATTGGAATGGGAATTTACAGTGGGTCTCTCCGACACACAATAAAATCATATTTCTTCATATTCAAGAATATTTATGATCCCCTTTCAACCTGTAGATTAAAAATGGTATTTAAATAAATGTGTGATATATATGTGTGAATGAATGAATGTGTTTCACTACACTCGTTTGTGTGATGTGTAAATGTTTACTCCAGTAGTGTTTTATATTTTATTTTGCGATTTTTTCTTGTTTTTTGTTTTTTTCCTTTGTAAGTGAAAAAAAAAAACTAATGCATAAAATAAGCCATCAAAAACCTAATGCACGTGCTACAGGAAACAAACTTTTTTTTAGGCCTTATGTCCCCTTTTAATTTTAGGCCAAAAATGAGGTAAAACAAAGATAACTGCAATTTCAATCCAGCGCATATAATTATCATCAATGCATGTATGAGCTGGCCAATCATTATTAATTTGAGCGGAGCTTCACGCAGCTGAGACGTATAAATAAGACGCATAATGAATAGTGATATACACACAGTTCATACGTCAATGATACACTTGCACGAGACGTGTCAGCTATCACTCGATCAGTGAACACAGTGAATAAACTGGACATCTCAGGGTTTATCATAAAACTTAAAATTGTAGTGCAATTAAAGCACTTCAGGCTTAGTCTTTCATGTGGTATTTTAGTACACCATTGGGCATTACAATCATGCAAGAAGTGAAAATTAAAGACAAATTTAGGGCGTCGCTGTGGAGCAAATCACATATTATGGCTTTAAGGTTGTTAACTAGCTGATTGATTGACTGAGTGGATGATGGATTGGCGATTGATTGATTGATTGATTGATAAAGCATCATACCTTGTTGATTGACCGCTGAAGGCTGAGTGACCATTGGCTGATTGGGTGGTTGTGGTACTTGTGCCGGTGTGGTCGGTTCTGCCGGCTGCTGACCAATCTCTTCAGGCACAGTAGGTGATGTTGGTGAATGAATCGGTGATACTAAAATGAACGAATGAATGAATGGATGAAAGAAGGCATGAACAAATGAATTGATGGCAACAATGAATTATACATGTATTATTTGAAATCAAAATATGTGGTGTGATCACGCAAAATCAGTCTGAAGTCGGACATATTCAATTTCTTATAGGATTGTAAAAAGCATTTGCAAAGCTACATTTGGCAGGAAACCACCCTTGAATTTGGAAAACCAGTTCAAAAGATGTGGGTAGTTAAAAAAAGTTTCCAAAACAATAGGAAACAAAATATTTCACACTTCCAACTGATTTTGCTTGATCACGTCACATATCTATTCATGAGCCAAAATGATCAGCTAAAATATACCATGGGAAAATCCACACTACTGTACCCCTGTGGAAGATTTAGCTAAAGTCTTCAACAGAGGGAGTATGAGTTTCGAATGGAATAGACAATTGTGTAACTTCCATTTGAAATACTCACTCCAGTTGTGGAAGATATAGGTAAAGCTATAATACAGAGGGAGTATGAGTTTCAAAATGATTAACCCTGACCAATTACATTTCAAAAACATACTCCCCCTGTTAAAGATACTTCCTAAATCATCCACAGGGGTAGTATGGATTTCAACTGGAATAGCCCAATGCAGTAAAATGCAATTTTATTATTAAAAGCTAGGCACACTAGATGGTGAGAACACCTTTTAACACATTAATTTGGGGTAAATTATGATGAAAATAAATAGAGTGATGCAGTTATTTTTAAACTGAACTTTTAAAATGTGTATGTGTATCCACAGAACAAAATTTGTGGAAAAAGTATTGCAACTCAAAATCTCAAAGCAATAGCTAATTACAATGTTTAAAGAATGTCTCCAGCAATCACAACATCATGGTTATTTGTGCTCAATTGTTGTAACTTTTGTCAGCCTTCACTCTATCACTGGGACGTCATTGCACTTGACAATCTCAGTGTCCAGGAATTTTGAATTAATTTTAATTGGTTTTTATGGTCAATATGAGTTTGTTTGAAATAAAACCATGTGATTCGTGCTTGATAATTAATTTTCTAACATATAAGGCATGATGTTGTAGATGTTGTGATTGCCGGAGACTTCCTTTAAATCACTCAATCAAAAGTCAACCTTTCAACATGGCAACTTACGTTCTTGATGGGTATGCAGCACTTGTTGTTGTCTCTGAATGGTGGAAGGCAACTCGTTTAGTCGAAGTGACAGTTGTCGTTTGAAAGGCGACTGATCGCTGAGCTGGTGGCCGGTGCCTCGGAAGGAGGAACGTGCCCTCATCAGTAGATCGTTGGACGCGTGCCGCCGTGGGCGTGCGAATGGTTGCACGGCTGATGGATTTGTTGTCGCAGCACCTGATTCAGGTAAATCATCTACAGTGGGAATGAAGAAAATCACAAATGTTACAGACATAATGTATAATTTTTTATATGATTTTGGTTAATTTCTGATTTTTTGGCATATTTACAATATTAACACATGTCCCAAAATGAAATCAGCCAAATGTGTTGTTTGGAAGGACACA
The DNA here is from genome assembly GCF_039555335.1 of Amphiura filiformis. Classification (NCBI taxonomy): domain Eukaryota; kingdom Metazoa; phylum Echinodermata; class Ophiuroidea; order Amphilepidida; family Amphiuridae; genus Amphiura; species Amphiura filiformis. The sequence goes on from NC_092629.1 coordinate 28,479,912, forward strand.
AGAGCAGTTTTGACATTATAATGTCTGCCGAGGGATTTTTTTTTCGGGGAGGGAGTAACATTGGGGGGCAAAATTGCTGCAAAAAGTGGACATTTTCGTAATTTTGAGTTTTTAGTGGGGGAATTTCCCCCCATGTCTTCCATTCCGCATTAGGTTTCTTACTTGGGAAGAGCTTTGAGATGAACTATTAAATTAAGATGACCTTATTTTTTTGTGCCAGTCGGCCAGCCGTCAGTGCTGGCTGGCTTTGGCCAGCATAACTACAGGAGGAGTTATAGCAAATATTACCTATATCAGTTTCTAAGGGTAAGGGTTCCAGTTGTTGTTGAGCCTCCAATTGCTCTGTCATCGTTGACTGTTTGAAGGATCCTTGTCTTGTGAAGCTGGTCTTGTTGACGTCAAACTCAACTTTGACCCCACATAATTTATCTCTCTGTTGCTTGCGTTCCAAGCAGGCTGCAAAGGCACATCCAACGGCATGACTGAGTCTCTCACCCTGAGGAGAAACAAGAATAGAGATCTTTAGCATAATGTTCCACAAGGTACAATTCTAGGCCCTTAACCCTGGAGATTAAGTAACTTACACCTTTTGCTTTGCAAGTTTGTTGCAAATACATCTATACATTGGTTCACCTCAAGTTCGGCAGTGAGGGTATTGGGTGTTCCGCAAGGTTCTATTTGAGGACCTAATTTTCTCTAGACTTTCACATTTTGTGGACATCACTCTCTCACTGTTAAAAACAAACTAGAGCGGTTACCGCACCATAGCTGAACCATGGGGATTTGGCAGTATATTGTGATATGTGTATATATCATTCCTTTATAACCCCTTAATGCCCTTAAATGAATATTAAAATATTTGAAACATGTTTAGAATGTCATAAAGATCATTGCATTTAAATATCAGCTCAATTGGAGCATTTGTGACAACTTGACCTTTGACCCCTTTATGACCCTTAATGACCTTAAGTGAATATTAAAATATTTTAAACATGTAAAGAATGTCATAAAGATCATTGCATATAAATTTCAGCTAAATTGGAGCATTTTTGGTTAAAATGACCTTTTTGACCCCAGTGACCCCTTGGATGACCTCTGATTTTAGGAAATATTTTTATTATATTCTTTACTTCTCTCTCTTTTATTTGATACCACTTGGGGGTTCATACCTTCGTGGCATTTAAAGATATGTCCATTTCAGACCAAATGGTTGGTAAGTAAGTAAGAAAGTAAGTAAGTAAGTAAGCAAGTAAGTAAGCAAGTAAGTAACATACACTCATATAGGCTGATACCATTTCATGGTTCAGCAAAAATAAACTAATCAATTGAAATAAACTAATCAATTAGGAGAAACCTAAGTTGAAGTACTATTATTGAAATTTCTGAGGTTCTAAATTTTTAAGTTGTTATCGTTTGAGGCAGACTGTGTGCAGGCAGACTGTGTGCAGTCTGCAAAATTTGAATAAAGCATAGCTATAGAACTTACATGTACTCCATATTTTGTTATCTTTTATATAAAAAAAGAATGTTTCATTATGAGTAACTCATATCATTATTTGATTAAAACACCTGTCTTGTCAGACAGTGATCAATCGACACCGATATCAATCCACATAATGTCAGCCTTGTGTTGGTAACCTAGTTTGTACCATAGAACTAGTCTGCATTTGTACATTTATGTACTTCTGTTTTGTTTTGATTTTGTTTTTTATTTTTGTACTATTATTTTGCATTCACACATCACTTTAAATAGCCAACTGGCGTGTACAAAAGCCCAACATCATGTACTGTCTTCCCTTTGTGCATTTTAATTCCCAACATCACCATTTTTGCCTAATTTGCATACTATGAGAACTGACCATTTTCATTTTTGCTACACACACCTTGGAACCAGAGAAGATAATACCCTTCCCAGAATTCTTTGCAACATATGCATCACCTCATTACATCAAATGACATGACACTCCTATTACTTTGTACATCTAGGTTAACTTCGTTTTCACGTTGAGAATAGACTGGCTAAATATGGGTCGATAGTCAAGAAATAAAAATATTTTGCAAGATCTGGATGTGCTCTGTTCATAGAGGTACTTTTTGTCACTATCAACCTATGTTACACTAGATAGCAAATTAGTACAGAAAATTGAAATGGAAGAAATGCATTATGGGAAGTGTAAGATATCTTCCCTAGCTTAGAACTACAATGTAAATTATTCATTGCAGGAGACATTGTCAACCTTAGACATAATGTTGCACATCAATTAAAACATTCATTAGATAGCACCTGTGCAGAAGGAACAACAATCAATCAATTACCACACAGGATTAATCTATGTCAGATAACGGAGGCCAAGCCATGGACACATTGGATGTTAACTTTCTACACGCGGGTCTCGACTGCAGCCGACAAGTTTCAATTTTTATTTATTCAAAAATTTCAGAATTGTAAATTTTCATGACCATATTCTGAATCAGCGTGAAAAATGCTTTAAAATGAGCACAAATAAGCCTAGTATTGGTTCAGCGGTTCTTGAGATAGCTCTTGATACTTTGAGGAAAAATCTCCAAACTTATGACTTTTTTATGTTAAAGTCTATGGCTAGCACGCAGAGCATTAAGGATACTGCATTACCCTATTAAAAGGCCAACAAAAATAGTCTCAAGAAATGTTTTAAAGCTTTATACATACATTTTAAATCCAATCCAATGCGGAATGTGTTTTACCCTCTCATTTTTTTTCTTCCCCAACTCAAAACTTGGTCAAAAAGCTTGAGATGCTTGCAAACAATGAAACATTAATTGCTAAGTTTTTAATTAATTCAATAATTTGCTCATCCAGAGGATCGTAAAAATCATCAAAATTCAGATTTTGGCACCTTTGTTAGTGTCATAGATGTGGTAAAATAGCTTGCTGGTGGTTAAGCTGAAAACCATGTATTAAAGACAATAGAAGACATTTTACATGAATCTGTAATTTCTCTACTTAAGGTCGGATCGTCGGCTATCGTGTCATGCACCGAATCCCCTCAAAATTTCCTTAATTGTGCCCTATCCTGTAATAAATATCTTCCCCAAATTACAGATCGGGGCATCATTTAAATCGTTCAGAATCGCAAAAACGAAATGTCAATTTTCACTAACTTAGCCGTCTCATTGATATTGCACAAATCACAATAGTATCGTGCATGTATGAATAAAATAATAACATTGCGTAGCATTGTTTCATTGAACATTTTTGTCTGATTTTTCTGGGAAATTTTTAGAATGCTATGAGTTGTACAGTAAGAATATATGAAATTCTCAGTGCTTTATAACATTTAGCGAGCGACAAAATTCAACACACTTTCGTGCAGTACAGCGGTTCCCGGCTCTTGAAATTGTCACGGGAATTCAGCTGTGAGCATTCGCTACACTCATACACACACGTACACCATTTATACGGAGCTATTTTGGCTCCCAGGTTTTCACTAGTTTTCGTGCACAATTAACTTACCAGTCAATTTGGTAAATATCCAATACCTCAAAGTCATAAATAAAGTGTAGATATGCATGTTTCTAAAACGGAACCATTATTATTGGGTTTTACGTGTCGGGTAAATTTCATGATTTCGCCATGGACCTGTTCCATTAAACGCTGTACAAGCTACAACCAAAGGAGCCCATGCAGCGCCGGGCATCGCCTAATTTTTTTTTTCCAATTGCGATAACACTGTTAACACACCACGCGAGCAATCAAAACAGAACACGGCAGCCAGCAAAATTACGACAATATTAATAAGACTCCCTGTTTAGTGGAAAAAAGTTTTGTTTACCTTTTGAAGGATTTATCTGAATAGTGTTTGGTCAGAGACTTTTGAAGTAGCAAAGATTGATTGTTGTAAATAGATCTTTCTTTATGAATGAAATTTGCCATCTGCTACGTAATATTTGGACACTTACACCCTCAAAAGTGTTTTCTGTAAAAATGCTTAAAATATGGGATTTTCAGAATTATTGTCACAAAAATTGACTTAATGTAGACATTTTTTTAAATTGAAAGTTAAACACAACAAGATTACCTAAATTCTCTCGCCAGCTTTTGTTACTTTTCAGCTTCTTTAAGCAGAAATAAATTTTAACGACATCAATATTTTCACAGACTAGAAACACATGCTATTACGTAATTAATGGACTTAGGCGAAAAAGCTGGCGAGAGATTTTAGATAATATTTATTTACAATTTTTCCGATAGTAAAAGTTGGAATCAGAGTTCAACTTTTTGCTAGCAATAATTATTAGTCGTAAAATTAAGGTTGAACTAATTAATTGATATTCATTACCGTACTGACGCGAGTATAGTCCCACCCCGTTTTTGGGTGAAAATTTTTCAAAATTGGGGGGGTTTTAGTATAAAAAAAAAAAAAAAAAAATTTTTTATTTTTTAAATTTTTTTTTAAAGTTTTTATTTTTTCGGTTTGTAGTGTCCCTAGACCTAGACCTAAATGCTAGATCATTCATGGTTGACCTAAAAAAAAAAAAAAAAAAATTTCAAGATATTTTGTATTTTTAATATGAAAATTGATCATTTATATTCATGTCATAGTCTATTAATGATTTCAAAATGCATTGAATTTGAATGCATTTTGAAATCATTAATAGATTATGACATGAATACCAAGTATCAATTTTCAAATTAAAAATACAAAATATCTTGAAATTTTTTTTTTTTTTTTAGGTCAACCATGAATGATCCTAGCATTTAGGTCTAGGTCCTGGGACACTCCAAACTCCAAAGCCTAAAAAATAAATAACTTGGGGGTGGGACTTTACTCGAAGGTGGGACTATACTCGCGTCAGTACGGTAATTAATGCAAATTAGCAACTCAAATATTTTGTGTTTTCAAGCATTGGGGTGTGTAGTTTACTCATAAAAATCAAGAGGTGTACACAAGGAGGCGGAATATTTTTTATAATTTTTTCCTTGCCGACGTGTGGGAACCGAGTTTCCTACCTTAATGTATTTGAATGAGGCTTCAACTTTTTCAATATTGCAGTTGTCCTTGTTTTTTGCCAAATTTTTCATTTTAAAAATACCTAATGACAAATTTTAATGACTTATACACAATTTTAAATTTGATACACATTCACTGAAATCACTGAATAAGCCTTCAAGCCATCAGTCATACTAGCTCTAAGATTAAAATAAAACCCATTTAGGTGATAAAATAAATGGCACGATTTGAAATTGATGGAAAATGGGCGAGGCAATACAACTAATGCTCTGCGTGCTTAAGCCATAGGCTTCAACCGTGATAAAAAATTGAGTTTTGAGATATTTTCTCAAAATACCAAGAGCTATCGTCAGAACATCTGAACCAATACTAAGCTTGTTTGTACTCATTTTAATGCATTTTTCATGCAGATGCCAAAATATGGCCATGAAAATGTACAATTCTGAAATTTTTGAATTTTTAAAGAAAAACTGAAACTAGACGACACCCACATGGAGAGGGGTAAGACCAATGTACATTGTAAATTTCATGGTAAATTTCACCTTTTCCTGTTAATATATACTTATTTTGAACGCACAATCTACAGATCCATCAATCGATTAGGAATACACTCTTTAAAGGTGCATTTAATTCTAAAATCACTATAGACCCTATGCAATAAACCAACCGGAACGGTATAACAATTGAAATGGCAGACATGTTGGAGGACAGTTCTAAGATAGCTTAAGATGACAGAGGGACAGGTCTCTAGATCGATTCCACAACCATTCATACCTATTCTCTGTTTTATTGTATTATCATGCGAATTGCCCTGTGGTACCTTACGGAGGACAGAACTTTATTTAAATGAGGATGACGCTGTCATGAGTGACGTAGTATTGCATACCCTCTATACCAAATAAATTTTTAAAGGTGGATTTCCTAAATTTAATATACCAAATAAATGGTGTGTTTCATAGATTCCCTATATCAACCCACGTCAAGCCACCCCTACCTCTCAAATTATTATAGAAACATTTCTTTCTCCTCTTCTCTCTCTCTCTCTCTCTCTCTCTCTCTTTTACTCTAATTTTTATATATGTATTTCACTTTTCTCTTTGAAATAGTCATTTTCCAAAACTTTTCCACAACCAATATTAGATTTTCTTCACTTTACACCCTGTTTCTGGAATATGCACATTTTGTGATGACAAGAAACATTTTGGCCCATTTTCCCTCAAATTGCAAAAACATTAACAGTTTGCTATTATTGCCAGTTAGAACTAACTAAATGATTAGGATTTAGCTATGTTTCATTTGGCAAAATAGGATAATACTTTTTAATTCTGAAATATTAGTACTGTACTTTATTGGAATAGGGACCCCTACAATGAATAAGCTAGTTTGCGTACTGTATTTCCATGTTAAGAGAGAAAAAAACCCATGTTCTTATGCCTGGGCATAGAATTATGTCACAATCCAATACGAGATGCAATCTCAAAGATGGAAATAACCTATCAATTTTCTTCATATTCAACATTTTTGAAAAGAAGGGTATTTCCTCAATTCATCAACCATTTTTGAGTGACATCTGAACAAATTTCAGCTTTTTTGGTGCTTGCCCGATCTCAGAATGTCCCTTTAATTCAGGCTGTTACAACATACCTGCTCAGTGAATCATACAGTCATTCTCAGAATGAGACATTTTATAATTTTATTCCAGTTCGCAGATTTTTTCCCGCTCAATTAACTTTACAAACTTGCTAGCATATTTTTATTAGGGTGGGAGGGCGATTAGAGAAAGTTCATTTACCCCATTTTATACCAATATTTCTATACAAACAATTAGTGTATGTTGTGTAATGGGCTATTCCAGTTGAAATCCATACACCCCCTATGGAAGACATGACCTTAATCTCCCACACAGGGGCTGTAGATTTCACATAGAGTCACCCATTCAGGTAACCCCATTTGAAATTCACACTCCCAGGATTAAGGTCATGTCTTCCATAGAGGATGTATGGATTTCAACTGGAATAACCTAATCTGTGACACAATCAAGCATGGTGATTTTTTACCCTACATCAACTTTCTTAATTAATATATTCTTGCCTATTTCACAAAATATGCTAGAAACGCTGTAAAAATGGGTGTACATTTCCAGGGTTATTAACATTTCCATATTACAGAAACACTGACATACAGAAGAGGATACCACTTCTTTTCGTCATATCTCAAAATCCATTTCAGCTATGTCCCGTCCGATTCATCATATTGTACCGGGAGTGATGATATTGTGTCACATATAGAACTGAACAGCCTAATTTGTGTGTGTGCTTGGTTTTTAATTACCTGCAAATGTGGACCTATATTAGGATACACAGATCACAAATGTGAACACACCTGCAACCGTGGACGTCCACAGTTGCTTCTGGCTTTAAGAAGGACAACATAAACAACGTAAAGATGCATTTAAAAGTGGTCCACATTGATGAGGTTCAGGACGGGACACGGTTGGATAGGAAGTTGTCTGGTGTGTGTGGGGTAGGTGTCTGTGGTTGCTGGTGGTTAGACGGGGACGTTAATATGAACTTCACATTGCAACCGTGGATGTTACTGCAACTGGGGACCGTCTCCTTTTAGCTGAGATATGCAATTGACTGCAATGTATGCGTATTTGCCTCTCCAATTCACTCCCGTAACAAATGAGATCTAATTTATTCAACCACTCTAAACTGATTTATTTGTACTGAAAATCAGATTTTCCAGTTTTCCACACCTTGCTGTAATCATGTTACAATCTGAATAATGCATCCAGGGCAGTCTGTTGGAAATCAAACAAGATGCGCTCCAAATAAAATAATACATACCACACCCCAGAGAAGATATATTACCCTTCCCAGAATCCTTTGCAACATGATACAACACCTCATATCAAATGACACTCCTAATACTTTCTACAGGTTGCCTTTGTATTCATGCTGAGAACAGACTGGCTAAAAATGGGTAGATGGTCAAGAAATACACATGTTTTGCAAGATCTGGATGTGCTCTGTTCATTGAGGTTCATTTCGTAACTATTGACCCATGTTGCACTGGATAGCAAATCAGTTCAGAAAATTGAAATGGAAGACATGCATTGTGGGAAGTGTTAGGTATCTTCTCTAACCACACCCTATTACATCAACACTGCACATATTGAGAGGGTGGGAGTATTACTTCAGCAAGAATGACTTATGGTTGGCCTTAATATAACACCACACCCTTCATTAGAGGGAGTATCACTCAGGCTATTTATTAACTCTAGAATCTGTCTTCAAGTGACATCAAGAGTAAGCAGTGTTATGCACTCAGTTTGACAGATCATTACTCAGGCTATTCATTACTCACAGGCTTCATCCACTTGAGAGGTTTTTTTTGCTGGTTATCACACAAGCTGTGTAATAATATGCATACTGCTTTGTATATTGTAGTATTCATTAATCAAACTCTTTATCCATTAAGTTTCATACAGTGAAAACCCATTAACATGTTGTACAATTCAGATTTTGGCATGAAAGAAGTATTTTGTGATCTTAGCATCCTCTTTTTATGACATTTTCAGTAGATTTCCACAAAAAAGCTTGTTCCCAAAATTTCAGTTGATTCCAATTTTGTAAATCAACTTACAAAGGCAGCTTTTAGAAAAACTCAAAGATTGACCAAGAAAACCAGATTTTGCTCAGTAATTTTGTTAATAATTTGCAATAAACAAATGGCTAAGCAAACAAACAAACAAAAATACAAACAAACACACAAATTGTGTTACTTACAGGTTCTTTGAGTGAATGGAATGCGTGACATAGCCACCTTCTAGTGGTTCCATCTCGACTGATATACGCAAATCCCTTGTCGTGGTTCCTGTCTGGTGCACAAAACGACACTTTCTCTATCGTTTGGTCAACTATAAGGCCCTGTAAAGATAGGAAAAATAATGCAAACAAAATTGGTAATTTATCTAATAAACCTTAAAACAATTTTCAAAGTAATATTTATTGTCAACAGCAAGTTGACATCTTAGGACAAATTTACAAAAAAAGATAAACAAATTGCTGTTTTGCTAACTAGACCATTTTTCACCCCAATGTGGCAGTGACGTCAGTGCGCATTTTATTGGGCGTAGCTTCAAATCGCTAGCTTGCCGTCATAGCGTACACACGCACATGCTTAAAGACGTTGCATAGATGTGTGCGCGCAACATAGGCGTAGATCCGGGGGGATGGAGGGATAAATTCCCCCAATATTTTGCCAGGGGGATGGTCCATACAATCATCCCCCCAATGTTGACGCCTGTATGTGGGTTTCTGACCAAATTAACCTCGATTCGCCATTTTAACCCCAAAGTGAAAAAATTTCACGCCACGCGCAAATTTATTCCACTTTTGCACAATATTTCATCAGTTTAGCTTCAAAATGGTAAAAATTTCCAAGCGCTTCATGCGCATTTGTACCATAAACTTATTCTGTTGCCAGAAGGTGCTGGATCGCTATACTTCCAAGAATTTTCCCAACCCCATCCCCCAATGTCCAAAATCGCTGCCTCAACGCGTTGACGTCACTGCCACATCAGGGGTGGAATATAGTATAGTTCAAAACTAATTGTAATTTGCAGGTGAAAAATATACAATGAAATGAGCCAAATTGGACTATTCCAGTTGAAATCATACATGCTATGGAACACATGACCATATCTTCCACACAGGGAGTGTGAATTCCAAACGGGTTACCTAAATGTGTGACTCAATTGAAATCTACACCCCTGAGCAAGAGATTAAGGTCATATCTTCCATAAGGGGTGTATGGGTTTCAACTGGAACAGCCCATAACAGAACACTGAAAACCTTCATGGTAACAGTAATTACTGGAAAAAATGTAAATTTATGCCGCATTTTACCGTACAATTTAAAGGTAGTTGTCTGCAAATTAGCTGCATTAAACATGAATCATACATTTATACCTGTAAAAACATCTGCGGTAAAATAACGCTCTTTTTTACAGTGCATGATGATGAAAATCTCACACATCGCATAACATCTGAAAATAATTTCCTTCCTACCAATGCCTTATTAAAGCTTTATCAATTTTTCATATGCAAACAATTTATTGGGGAGTAAATGAAGTAGAAAACGAGAGGCTGGCAAGTTTTGACGCATTCCGTCTCTCAAGTGCGTAATTGGATTGCGGCATCTGATTACATTTTAATGTTTTCACGCCTACTAATGGGCTATTCCAACTGAAATCCACATCCCCCTGGAATATTTAACCCTGTCCAAGCAGGTGTCAACTGCAGACGACAAGTTTCAATTTTTCTTAATTTAAAAATTTCACAATTGTAAATTTCCATGACCATATTTGGAATCAGCATGAAGAATGCATTAAAATGAGTACAAACAAGCCTAGTATTGGTTCAGTGGTTCTTGAGATAGCTTTTGATATTTTGAGAAAATGTCTCAAAACTTTTTATGTTGAAGCCTATGACCAGCATGTAGAGATTTAAGAAAAGTCTTCCACATAGGTTGTATGTTATTTCAAATGGAATTGGCCAAGGTTAATTATTTTGAAACTTGTGTTCCCTCTATAAATAGTTTCACTTACAGTGGCAGCGCTACGTGGGATGGGGCAGCGCCGTGGGATGGGGCATCCCCCCCCCAATATTTTTCTTACCCCCTAGTTTGTCCCTTACTTTGGAGGCAAAAAAACTCAAAATTATGTAAACTTCCTCTTTTTGTGATAATTGTGCACAAAATTGGTTGATCCCCCCCCCTGAAAAAAATTCCTGGTGCCGCCACTGTTCACTTAAATATTCCACATCTAGAGTGAGTATTTCTTGTTCATTCTATTGAAACCCTCTGTGGAAGACTTTTTTGAAATCTTCCACAGGGGGTTGACAGTTTTCAAGTGGAACAGCCTAATACATCATGTGATTTGGCAAATGATGGATCCTTAACTCTGTGATTATATCCACGACTTAGAAGCGGCTATTACATGAAATATTCAACCAACGTTAACACTTGTCAATGAACTTCATTTTAAAGGAGCACGCATTGATATTGAATAAAAAACAAATGCACAAAACAGCCCTCGTTTCATACCAGGGAGGTTCTTATTGGATTGTGAAAATAAATGTTATCAAAAAATTTCCATTTCTACAGTATCAACTGCTAGCATATCAACTCCATGAGAAGAAATCTACAACAATAATTAGTTTGATTCTTGAGGGATTTTCCATCGCTGTTTTCTTTCAAAATTTGACGTGTCACTTCAGATAAGTCAACCGATCCATCAGATAATTAAAGACTGTATCTAATTGAAGTGAATGTATTAGATGGGTCATATCTCTCAGCGATGTTATCAAATGATGAAATCCAGGCTTTAAGAAATCACTTTTAGCCAAATTTATTGGTGTTCATTAGCACAGGCTCTGTGCTGTACTCTGATACCTATGATGATCCAAGATTTCCCTAATACGCTCGGTGCCCGCTTCGCTCGCTATTCGAGAAGTGTCACAGTTTGAAAACGGGGCTAGTTCTAGGTCTTCATTTGGCTAAATGTAATCAGGGTGGAATTTGAAACTTTGTGTCAGGGTCTAGTGCCCGTCATTTTCACCAAAACTGCCCATCCAAAATTTGACCTTGAAAACATAAACCAGACCTCTGCCTCTTCTGGGGGTTCAATCGGTTTGAACTGCTGTTGATATAGCCTTGTTATAGTCTGGTCTTGTTTTGAGTTCACAGAACTTATTCAAGCATTACTTTTAGAATTTTGAATCAAAGTGTGTCAGGGGCATTGTTGCGATAATAGATTCTCCTATTCTTGCCAAATTTGCAGCCCTGTATAAAACAGCCCTGCACTCAAAAGAAGCTGAGCTACAGTCAAAAGTTGAAAAACACACAATTTAAAAATTTTACAATATTATCCATTCAGGTTTTACATGAAATTGTTTTTAAAAAAAAAGACGGTAAAAAAACTTCCAACATTGTTCAATTTGGCTTACCAAATGGCAAAACTGATAACATAACAATGCATGGGTCAGTTTGTCAATTTTAAAATGCAATAATTACTGGCTAAGAAGAGATTTTCAATATCATAAGTGCAAAATTTCCGTATTTGCAACTACATCAAACTTGACAAGCGCGAAGGCTCGTCTTCATCGACCAAATATTTCCGCTTCGCTGATGTGATTCCAGCTATGATGCAATAATAAAGCAGCTGATGACCGCTGACCGGTAGGCATGCCACGCACAGCACAGCCTACCTGGACGTCCGGCCAGGCAGTTACCGGTCAACGACACTGTTAATATTGACTCATACAGAGTCCAAGTTGATGAAGTCAATAATAATATTTATTGCACTGTGGGGTTTACACTGCTGTAATTGACAAGCTCTTCATTTAGAAATATACTATTAGAGGCCCATTCAGTGATTTGCTCATCCGGACGATCATAAAAATCATCAAAATTCGGATTTTGGTACCCTTGTCATTGTCATAGATGTGCTAACATAGCATGCTAGTGGTTCAGCTGAAAGCTGTGTTAAGACAAAATAAAAATCTGTAATTTATATACTAACAGTATCTTAGTGCTTAGTGCATCATTTTGTAAGCTAATAAACTGGCGTTGCACATCCAACTAGGCTCACAATTAGCCATGGGCTTGTCAGTCTTAAAAATATTTTCTGGATATTTTTTGTGTCAGTTCCTGCAGAACTGACACCTTTAGTACAGGTTTGACGATCACGTGACAATTCGGATCATCATATCGAAATATCACGTGGGTAAAAATATCAATATCGATATCAATACTATTCGTCAATTCAGCCCCAAACCAATTCGCCCACATGCTAATTGAACTCTGTATAATTAAAATAAAAAAAAAGGTGGCCAAATTGAACTTTTTCGTGATTTTCTCCATAACCGTTGTTTTTACACCAAATCTGTATATTTAGATGCCTTGATGTCTTGCTTTCGGTCACAAACCAATTCGTTGTACTTTGTGCACTTAACCCTCTATCTTTTAAACCAAATATCCTAAAGAGTCGTGTGATATGTCGAACTTTTCCTCAGGTCATAAAGAACAAAAAAAAGTCAGCGTCACAGCGTATCTGTAACGTAGGGGCACGTAGTCGAGTTATTGTGGCCCTCACAACACGGGCTTCCGGTGAGCTGCCGGTCCTAGGAAATGGAATATTACTGATAATCAGTAAACCAGTTTAAGTTACAAATAAAGAAAAGTCTAATAAAAAATTACATCTAATATTTAGGCATTATTTAATGACCTCACCCATCCCCACCCATCTCCACCCCAACAATCAATTTCTTCTGTGAACTGTGGAATGTCTATATGAAATGTTATAAATATTTATATTGCTTCTTTCTTTGCATGTTCTTCTCCTCTTTCTTTTATTTGTTAGCTTTGTGTAATTGTATGTTGTAACTTAAGGCAGTGTAAGGGGGGGTGCTCGCCTCAGGCCTCCTCATTCAAATGTTGTGTCTTTTATATATATTTTGTATGTCGATTTGTATGAAAATAAAATGATGATGTATGATGATGATGATGTACATCATTTCCTACAGAGTCGTGAGATATGTCAAACTGTTCCCTTAGTCATAAGGAACAAAAAAAAGTCAGTGGTCGCATATCTGCAGGATCATTGGTTAATAAGATATAGTCACTTTTTTTAATTTTTAACCAAATATCTTAGAGAGTCGTGCCAAAAAAAAAAAGGAACAGAAAAGTCAGTGGTCGCATATCTGTAGGATCATCGGTTAATGAGAGTCACTTTTCTGTACGTTGTGCACTTAACTCCCTTGTTTTTTACTTCTGGATATCGTTTGGAGTCAAATGATTTTTCATTTTAAAGCTTATGATATATTTTCTAAACACGAAATAAAACAAAATTGACCGCCAGCCGACTTTACAGCTGTTTCGTGATGGACGTTCACATATATTCATTAACATATTAAATCGTTTATCCCTTTTGGTCAATATCGAATTGGTTTGTGGCTGACTTAGCTTGGGGCCAATGCATGAATTGGCATATAGCCAAGTCAACTGTACACGAATTGGTTTGGGCTGAATCGACCTGATACCAGGAAATGCCGAAAAATTACGTATTTTTTACAAGGCAAAAAGCAACTTTTCTAGGCATTGTTGACATGGTGCCCCGCTAAAGAAAGTTTCCTACTATAAAGACCTAACTTTTGAGATGGTTTATACGGTTTGAAGGTGCAAAATAACAATAAGCTTAAAATAGGCGCCGTTACGCCGGGTCATCATCACAACAACTTTGACAGATGACGTCATCAGACGCAATCTCTGTCTTGATAATATCGACATGTACTAATATATAGAGCACGTAGTGTGATGGACTGGAAACTTCACGCATCGATCCGAGGACAGCTTTCAAACATAAGTCTTGATAGTAATACGCTGTTTTAATAAGCCTATATCTGGTGGCAGCAGCATTTTCTACAGTCACGTGATAATGGCACCGCGAATAATACACGGGGAAGCCGACGGTGTCCACATCTTTTTTTTTTTTTTTCCTTTTTCAGCTTTTTGTATTTTATCTGTACTTGGAGCTGGTGGGGGAGAGAAAGCATAAAATACATTCAGGAAAAAATACAACTCGAACCAAAGATCAAGGCTCCATTTCAAATTTAACCTAAAAAATCACTCATTTTTGAAACCGGACGCTGTTCAAATTTACGCCAAAACTTCACCTCTGAAATAAAATATTGGGATTTTTCTCAGATTCCTTCATGTAGACACTTGCCAGAAGCAAATGAGCTGAAAACGGGCGAATTTTGACAATTATCTTAAAAAATAAAGCCGCAACAAGCTCAAATAAGCGGTGGACTATTTTAACCGAATTTCACTGGTACATAAATCGTGGAGTGATTTGGTGGTGCGCCCTTTGAAAAGATTTGAAGAATAGAAGGCGGCAAAACATGTGGGCCTATTTAATGATATATGAACTACCACTCATGTTCTTGTCAGCGCTAATGTACAGTGCAAAACTTCTCTTTAACATTACATTCAAATAATAATTATATTGTAAATTGGAACTGACACCAATTTTTTTCAGGAATACTTGTTTCCCAATATACAGGGTGTCTCAATAAAAATAGGCCTTGTGGATCGGGGGATATAACTTAAAATATCAGCCGTAAAATTAAAAGTTTCTTGCAGATTCAAAATCATTGAAGTATCTTCTATAGATTGGTGCATAAAGCATCAAAATCCGTTCACGCATCACTGAGATAATTGGGAAACTACAAATAGACTCATTTTTGGACCTTTCCAATGGGACAATACACATTAACAATAATGTGACTGCATTGTAGTTTAGAATTGAAGAAATTAATGAAGTTAAGGGTTGACTAAGTATTGTTGGTCGAAACAGTCAAAAATATCGATTTTCATTATATTAATCAATATATTATTGAATAATAACACCTTGATGTTTTGCAAAACTTCATACTTTGAAAACTTGCTTGATCATTTATTGTTGTTTATGAGTTATGTACGTTTTACAAAAGTGATGTTGTTTCATCCCTATTTACAACATAACTCGAAAACCACAGGACCTATATACAACTGTTTATCTGTAATATCAATGCAATTTTTGCCAAAGCTCATTACCATTCGTAATATGATGTGAACAATGTATTCTGGTGTGAACTACCAAATCAAAATAGTTTGAAATAGTGTAAAACCTTAACTCCCAGTGCTGCTATGTAGGAGATAACTTGCCTGATCAGCAACTATGCCTCTCTTCGGTTATTTCACCACCAATATTATCACTTGGACATTTCATTTTAAGGGAACGAATTTCTTTTGAATCAAATATTTCAGCCACTTCAATATAAAGTTCAGCCCTACTGTATGGTTAACAGATGTATGAACAGCGACATTTTCACATATTTTTTGTGGGACCTGAGAGTACATCGGACATATCGAATTGCATTCTTTTTAAATTCGCGATTTATTGCCATTTTATGGTAAATGATTAAAAATTGATATTTTTTAAATTTAACAGTCCTCGAAGCAAATTGTATAAATTTAATGATATGTACGTATACTTAAAGTGTATGTAACTGGGACAAAAAGCCGTCTATCATATGAAAATTTTGACCCTTCATATTGAAGATAAACATTTTTCCCCGAAACACAAAAAACACAAAAAATAGGTCTTTGGGAAAAACTCGATATCTGTAATATGAAACGTGTACATATCATTAGATTTATGAAGTTTACTTCGAGGATGGTTAAATACGGTATCAAAAATACAAAAAATATCAAATTTTAACCATTTGCATAAAATGTGTGTTATATCGCAAATTTCAAAAAAATATTTGATATCAGAAGGACATTCCTCGCATTCAGAATTCAATTCGATATTTCTGATGTGCTCTCATGTCCCACACAAATTACTGCAAAGCGTTGCTATCGAACCCTTAATCCAAAGAGAAGCGTGTGAAGAACATTCTTTGGGAGATTGATTGATTGATTTTGAACTCCTACTCAGCAACACTTGGCGTTTCCTTTTATTTCTTTTATAATAAACTACACGTTTATGTGTATTACCCCCATTGGAATGGTCCAAAAATGTGTCTCTTTGTACAAATTTAATTAGCTCAGTGACGCGTGAACGGATTTGGATAATTTCTGCACCATTGTTAAGCAGACACTGTATGGTTTTTTAATCTTTAAGAATTTTTTTATTTTACTGCCGATATTTTAAGTTATGCACCAACTTCCATAGGGCCTATTTTTATTGAGACACCCTGTAATCATGATAGCAGTGGCAATGGAAGCATTAAATTTTAAAGGAGGAATGAGCATATCTCATCAATTTCTGACTGTTTTAGCCAAATATTACTGTATTTGATGGGCAAGTGGGCGCAAAGTGCGATAAACATGTGGCAATATTACCCTATTTTGGCCTAAAAACATTTTGTTTTTCAGGCTAAAAGGAAGACGAACAGGGATGTCATTGTCCACCCCCCCACCCATGTAAAAATTTAGCCCCCTCCCATATGCATGATGGCAGTGTAAAAAGTAACACATAGCATCTATAGAAATCAAATATTCTTCTCTCGGTTAATATGAAGGGGGAAAAGCTTAAATAACATTATTTTGTAGCAGTAGTGGTAATTTGAGAGCCACAAAATGTACAATGCAGGTAAAATATTTAAATTCCTTGCATTATTGCAATATTTCAATGGAATATTGTTGAATATGGAAGGATATTGTTACCCGTACCTACGAAAATTATGATGTGAAACGCTTCCGACTTTATTCTGTATAAAGCAAGTAATATCCCCCCATCCCATGCCCTTAAATGCATGCACGGACTATCCACTTAAAAATCCACACTATACCCCTGTGGAAGATTTTTTTAAATAAATACTTCTGCAGGGGGAGTATGATTTTCAAATGGAATTAATGCACATTAGGAAGCTCACGCCCCATCAATGGAAGATTCAGGTTGAATCATTCTCAGAGGGTGTATGAAATTCAAAATGGAGCTGCCTCACATGTTCATTCCATTTGAAGTTCATCTCCCCCTATGGACGATATTTCTAAAATCTTCCACGAGGGGAGGGGGGATTTTAAGCCCATTCCATTTGAAATTCATACTCCCCCTATGGAAGACATTTCCAAAATCTTCCAGGGGGGATTTTAAGCCCATTCCATTTGAAATTCGTACTCCCCTATGGACGATATTTTCAAAATTTTCCACAGGGGAGTGTGGGTCTTAAGCGGAATAGTCCAATACAAGCCATAAAGGATCTCATTACCAATGGCACTGCTCAATGAGCCCCATTAAACATGCACAGCTCAAAATTTTACCCCAAGTTGTACCCCACACATCCAAAGGCCATTCATTGAGTGTACAATGATATTGGAGGTAACATAATTTGTAACTGGGATGTTTGAGGTCCTAGTGAACAGCAGACCTGGAAAATGTGTTTATTTCCTGGAAGAGAGATAGATTTCCCTCCAATTTAGCAAGATTTCCCACCATTTCTATGTATTTCTTTATCCAGATAAGCAAAATTTTCCTCCAAATGAACAAATTTTCAACATCAGGTAGCAAGTAATACTACATGCTCATTCCTCAAGTCATTTCCCCATGACCACGGGCCTTTCATTCAAGTGCTATTTTTAACTTGTGAGCATTAATGTTTCCGTTTAATGGATATTGCACATTCACACATCAATCTTTGGAGACGAGAAATGTCAAAAATAGCAAATGTTTTTTCCCCTCCCACCCTTTACCCATGGACGTACTAAAGGTGGGACTAAAGTACATTATGCTTTACTGAATTCTCCTCTCTTGTCCCCCCCCCCCCTTCTCACTCCTTTGTTTCTTCTCCTATATCCCTTCCTTTCTCCTTCCTTTGCTCTCCTCTCTTCCCCTTTCCTCCCCTACTCTCTTCCCCATCATCCTTCCATAGCTCCTTTGCTCTCTCTCTCTCTCACTTTCTCCTCTCGCTAAGTAATAAATTGTAAAATATAACTGATTACTGCAAGCAAAACTGTTAAAATTATTTCTATAAACAGGGATATGAATATCAATTTGTCATTTCCAATGTTCTGACTCTGCCCTAAAGGCAAAACTGCATTTTTACAAGAGTCGTGTTCACATTTTGAGTTACACCTGGCGTAAACTTACGCTAACAACTACTCCTACCGCGTGTCCACACCTAGCCTACTCCTAGCACCATGCCGACCAGTTCCACCAAGCATTCACTTCTGGTCGGCGTAAACATCGGCTACCACTTCCGGTGTTTCCGGGACCTTTTCAACCACGCAATATGTAATGTCTTAGTTCCAACCAATAAAAGGTCAAACTTGCACCGGGTGCCAGGAGTAGCAGCGTTCATATTGCAAATTACGCCTGGCGGAGGTTACACCCAGCTCGCTACTCCTGACTTTTGTCAGGAGTAAATCGTCAGACGTACGCCTGGCGAACTTACGCTGACCATCGTTCACACTGCCACTATAACTCCTGGCAGCGCCTACCGCTACTCCTAGCATCTTGCGCCGACCAAGTTCCGCCGGGCGTACGTCCGATAATGTGAACACAACTAAGCTCTAGTAAGCAATTTTAACTGCTCTCTCCCTCTCCTTCATTTCGCTCTCCTCTGTCTCTCCTGCATTCCCCCTCCTCTCTCCACTAATATTATAGAATATAACACATTTTTCAGGTACTGTTACCAAAGTAATACAATTCTTCTCCTCATTTCAAAGTGCTAGAGTATAATTTCCAATTGTTGCGACTTAAAAGACAAAACTACATTTTATAAGCTCTTAATGACAAAAGTAATTTTATTTGCTCTCTTCCGCCCCTTTGTTTTGCTCTCCTTTGTCTCTCCCCACTCTCTGTTATAAATTATAGAATAAAACACATTTTCAAGTACTGCTAGCTAAAGAATACAATTCTTTTCATCATTTCAAAGTGCTAGGGTACAATATATCAGTTTGTCATTTCCAATTGTTGCAACTCCACCCTAAAGATGCAATTTTACAAGCTCTAGTAATGACAAAAGCAATTTTAACTGCTCTCTCCCTCTCCTTTGTTTCGCTCTTATATCTCTCCCAAACTCTCTAAATTATACAATATAGGCCTATAACACATATTCCAAGTACTGCTAGCTAAATAATGTAATTATTTTCATTATTTCGAAGTGCTAGAGTACAATTAGGATATAAATTTTCCATTTCTAATTGTTGCGACTCCGCCCTAAAGACAATATTGCATTTTTTAAAGCTCTTAATTACAAAAGCAATTTTAACTGTGTCACCCATGGTTTAATTAAAAGCAGCTTAATAGCATCCACAAAATGAAATTTTACGGAGAAAAGGAAAAAATAAATTCTCAATCGCTTCATAGACAGACACTAGGTCAATTTTCTCACATGCATGCAGGCAAAGTGGGGCGAAAAGCTGTTTAGTGGTTGCTACGGTAACATAGGGAGTTGAGATGTATGCAGCGGGTGAAATGCATTTCTATCTTAAAGCATATTCTTTCCACATCATGTAGCATGTCATGTTGTAGGCAATTTTACAAGATTTACTGTTCATCTTTTCATCATAGAGATGAAACAAGTATGTTCAGAAAATCTTTGAGAAGATTTCTCTTGAGCAATGGACTATTCCATTTAAAATCCACATTCCCCCTGTGGAAGATTTTGGAAATACCATCCACATGGGAATTATGAGTTTTGAATAGAATAGACAATTGGGTAACTTCTATTTGAAATAGTTACTCCAGTTATGGAAGATATAGGTAAAATCATAATCAAGGGGGAGTATGGGTTAACCCTGACCAATTACAGTTAAAAAACATACTCCTCATGTGGAAGATAACATTTTGAACAAGAAAGTGTTTCCTAAGTCTACATATTGTGCTATTCCAGTTGTAATCCATACACCCCCTATGGAATGTGTGATCTTAATCTCTCACACAGGGGGTGTAGATTTCAAATGGAGTGACCCATACAGGTAACCCCATTTGGGATTCACATTCCCTGCATGGAAGCTTAACCTAAATACTGCCAAATCTATTAAGGAAAGCTACTGCGCATACAATGCCATGATGTAATCACCCGAAGTCACATGCACCAAATCGCTGGCCAGGCCAGCAAAACCCCTGTGGCTACTGGTCGGTGATCCTGTGGTTAGCATGTGAGGGGTCTAAGGTTGGAATCCCAAGGGTACCAAGTTACTTCTTTGTTCATCTTGGGGTGTTACGGATAATGTCATGTCTTCAATACGGGGTATATGGATTTCAACCAGAATAGCTCCATTTTTCACATCAGTCTTTAGACTTCTAACGTCACAAAAATGTGGTCAACTAATGGAGTTAAAAAAGTGACGAATGCTAGACAACATTTCACATTTAATAATAATTACATCTACTGAGTTTATTTGAGCAAACATGAAATGCGGAAATAACACATAAGCTGCTTGTGAGCTGCAAGCTGATCAAATACTGCATGTTTTCATCATTTTGCAGTAGACCTATAACCTGCCCACTGCTGCGAGTAGTCTCATTTAAAGAGATTTATCCTAATATAGCAGAATTTGTTACATTTTCTCAAATGGTTAAAATTTCAAAAATTTTCCACTTTTTATCTTCTTCAATGATACATTAGATATATGTTGCTGGAGAATGTGGTGCCTGTATCTTACTATTTATAGATTCATCAGGTTTGTTAAAATACATTAAGAAAAAATTCTTTCGAACAAAATTAAAACTGTCACTCACTATTGATGATTTTGCCTATCATATTCGATCAGAATGATGGTTGTTGATTCTCTCCTGACTGAAAATACACCCTATACAGTCAGAATATGTCCAACCGGAAGTAAGAATCAAGTTTCATCATCCTGTATCATTTTATAAATTGCATTCCTGCATAAAACTGCACTTCCTGATCTAAATTTGTATTTTCCGATAATATATACCACATGTTGTATTTCAAACCGGAAATCGGATTTTTGCGAGTTCCAGAAGTTGTTGAACTTCCTGAGTTTTTTCATTGAAAAATCACTTCTAATAAACACCCTGTTTCAAAAAAAGTTACACCAAGGAGGCAATGATTAGAAAGAATATGGTCCTGTTCAGAGACTGTAAATAACATAAAAACAATTTACCATGTTTCTGTGCAGTGTTAAATCTTCTTGATTCGACCGGATTCGTTCGAATCTCGCACAAAATCTTTTTATGCAAACTTTGTACCAAAATCAAGTCTGATTCAAACAAATCTTTGTGCAAATCTCAATTCTTAGATTCTCGCTGAAATTCTACTCTCACCTACGCCCCCCTCTCACCTTTCTCAACTTGATATTCAAAATCGTCATCACACTATCATGATAGTAACGCAGACACTTAAGAATTTAACCTACTTAACAGTTAACACATAAGTAACCAAAACTCTCCTTGATATGCCTATCTCTTCAATTTAGACCAGTAAACAAGATGCTTCAATTTCACAAATTACCGTTTGAGTTTCACAAACAGTGACCCCTCGGCAGTGTTGACAAAAGATTGCAGCAATTGGGTGCCGAAAGCCCTCTCAAGTAGCCCAAAAGTTAACGATACACTTCATTCAAGTACCCAATTTCCCAAATGAGTGCCAGCAGAACAAATGACAAGATCTTCTGATACACTTCAAACACCCAATTTAACCAAAATTTTGATGTATTTATAGCAGTAAACTGCTTGAAACCACCCATTTGGGTGAAATAACGAATGAATGAAGGAACTTCCCATACTTCACATACTTCAGCAAACGATCAATGAATGGTCATAACATGCAGTTATTGTCTATCGAAACTTCAGTGGTTCAAAATTCTTCAAAAATTAAGATAAAGAATGCATAGGATATCAAAAATACTGCTGCGGCTTGACGCACATTTTAGTCAAGTCACAGTACTTCAGATTTGCTAAACAGCAAAAAAATGATCGCAAGTAGCCTCATTGGGCTGATTAATCATGGCAGCATTGGCAACACTGCCACTTGGTGCAGGTATAAATGACAGGTTGATGAAGTATGCGAGTCGGTAAACAGAATAATTGCTGCGTATTTGTTACCTTGTTTGGTGTATGTTACATTTGAAGTATTGATGATTAGAAATGGCACCGGTATCCGTTATTGTGATACATTGTGAAATGATCAGTGTTGCCAAAATATTTTGGTTCAAAATGCGGCTTCAAAAAAAGTGTCATACTTCGCTTTACCAATGGCTTCAATCAATGAGCACTGTCTTTAATAAAATTGATTTGAGGGTAGAAAATAAAGACACAAAACCATAAGAAAAACTGAAGATGTCTTCAGCTCGATGTATACTCCATTTTATAGCCGTGAAGAAATTTGAGTTCAAATTTTACAACTTCCACAAAGGAATTTGCAGAACAGGTTTTTTCACTTCGCGGAGAGTTGGATTTGGTTCAACTTTGGAGGGGTAGGCCAGCAAAGTTTCTATCAGCAAGCACAGGGCGGGCAACAATTTTTCGCGCTACTCTGCAATATTATGATGGAAGTATACATCAATGCTTTCACTTAAAGTTGCAAATTAAATTTTTCATCGCAGCTTCACGCGAAGTGGAGTATACATGAAACTTTTGAGGGAGTTTCATCTATGGATTGGGTGTACTTTTACCTTCATCTCCGGAAACGATTCTTCCTAACCCCCCCCCCCCCATTAAAAGAACAGAAATGGGCAAAAACTGGTGGCAGCCAAGTTCAAAATGTCACCCAATGTTTCTCTTGTTTTCTATGGGTTAGTAAACATTCACCAATTGGGCTTATAAATGATACATTTGGCAACACTATTGATGGCCTCTTAGCATTTATGTTGGACATGTAAGTGTTGTTTGCATTATGCTATAAACAGGCCCGTATGCAGGGGGGGTGCGACCGCACCTCCCCAAATTTGCAAAAGTGTACAAAAAGTCCCAAAATTTCAGAAATTGCGAGCGTAGGTTTTTTATGCTTTTTTGGTCAAAAAAGGTCCAAATTTTGGGAAGAAAGTTCACTTTTCACAAAATCGCACCCCCCTTGGGAAAAAAAGTCCACTTTTTCAAAATCAGCACCCCCCAAAAAAAATCCTGCGTACGGGCCTGGCTATAAATGACTCTGAGTGAAGGCCTAGGACATCATATCTTGTCTGTTGTCACTAGCATCCACAACATTCTCATCTATCAAGCCACAGTTCTTTTAAAAACCCCAATACATTTGTACATTCATTGAATGACCTTTGGTAATTTGAGTACAGAAACTCATACTCTGCAACTTGAGGTCAAATTTTGCTCTATGATTGTTTCATTGAGGTTATTGAACTATGCCACTGGCATGAGGCCATTGTGGTCCATACTAGCCATTAACCCTCATACTACCACAGACTATTCGCCAACAGTTTAAGTCACAGCATCACCCGTTATTGAGGGTCGATCATTCCATGATTGTTCCGAGAAATGAAACCGCTACGCACATACCGCATATTTTTACGGTCTTTTGTGTAAATGCAAAGACACGCAAGTCACACAACGCTGGCACGATTTATTAGACATACGTACATGTACGATTGAAAGATCAGCCCTCATGAATATGTGTGACTTTGGCTGTTGGGAGTAGTCTGTCATTGTCTGGAACAGCCAAATCCCGGCAAAACAACCAATACTATGAAGCGGTCTATTGTGAGTGACATTATGCCGACAGACCGCATTCAGCATGCAGCATTATAGCACATTTAATTAAATATGAAACAAGAATATCTTCCGACAGAGAAACATAAACACTTGACAGCACCACATGAAAAGACCAGAAAGAGGAAATGCTGAAAATATATTACCAAAGTCATTATATAAAGCAATACAATCTGTCAGATTCATCCAAATATAATAATTCCTGTATTATTGATGGAAAAAAAGACTAAAATGACAAAATATACTTTAAAATATTGAACTCGTATTCCTCTAAGGTTTCAAGCTTGGGTCAATTTGAGAAAATTCATGATCAATTTGATCCAGAGAGAAATTAACAGCCACTATTTTGTTATTATATTTCCTGTCTTTTTTTCTCTCAAATTCCTCTGAGCCGAATTCTAAATGCTGTTCAAGTATTGGTCTGTCTATAATGGCAAATTTATGTGAAGCTGCAAAAAAGTGCAAAAAGTGGAGCAGCCATGGGTGAAGAAGATCAATGATTTCCCTGTTGATATTAATAATAAAACTACAGAATAAAACTACAATGTTTAGGGACCGTTCACAAACACTTGTTAGGGGGGCCTGATGCAAAAAAAATCATCGCAAAAATTTTTGGGGGCCCCCCTTTTCAGATCTCAAAAATTTCAGGGCCCCCATTTTGACATGAAAATTATTGGTCAACCCCATAGAAAAGCATATGTGACACGATCAAGGGAAATGAGTCGGATGTCGCTAATATTGATTTTGAGATATTGGTAAAGAAAGCGTTAAAATTCTTTTGTTTAATATTGTTTTCAGCGATTGATAAATTGACTTAACTTCGCGAAGAAAAGTTGTATCAACATGGGGTTTTCAGTTTCTGAAAGCTCTAAATGTCCTCTTTATAATATGTAAAACTCATTTTCGACCATGGTTGACATATGACTCATTCCCTTTAATCATGTCACATGTAAACTCAATTTTCAAATTTGTGGTCAATTTTGGGGGTCAAAACTTTTAAGGCCCCCCATTTTGTATCAGGCCCCCCTAACAAGTGTTTGTGAACGGTCCTTAAGCCGCTAACATGTAAGCTTGTATACAGTGCACAAGTTCCAGGCATGCCGAATGTTATGCCCCCACGCGAATGCGCGCTTCAGTTCACTTGCATTCGCATATACGATACTGAAAAAGTGTGGAGTCATCACAGATTAACAACGGTTGGCTCCTGTACATTCAGATATAGGAAGAGTTGAATGAGCAGATGTTGGTGGCCTCCTGTCAACCCCAAGAAGTCTGAAAATGGAGTTTATCTTCTTTTGCATCTGAGCTCTTCATACGTTTGAATTATCTCCCGTAACTATGCCAGTGCATTACTCTTAGTTACGAGTGATTTGTTAATATATCGTATGACTGCCAGTATTAAATGAAGGGGTTCAATTAATTCTGCTATCAATAACCATCAGACTTGCATCCTCAGTGAACTCTCAAATTTCGTCAATTACATTGAAACTTTATTGGGCCATAAAACACTCAGTGTTCTCAACCTGTTCTGGTTTCACTTAGGCCAAAAAACAAAAGGTTTGTCTCAAAGCAGCACAGCAACATTCTGAACCAGTCTTGGATTACGTTGATCTGGTTTAAGAACGCAATAAAAAATGGGTAGCAGCACTATTCTCAACCAGTTCGGTTGATCTGGTTTAAGAATGCAATAAAAAAATGGGTAGCAAACCATTACCAGTTCTGGATTACGTTGATCTGGTTTAAGAATGCAAATCATATTAAGCACATCAAAATTATGCTGCGTCAACCTTAAATGTATAGTCCAACGAATAGGACCTGTTTTTTTCTTAGTTACCAACTATACTCATACCCCTCCCCAGGTACTTCATGCTTTCTAGGCCTCCGATTAGATTCTTCATTTTCATCCCAAAGAGTGATTTTACTCTCAGATTTGTTACCCAAGAGTCAAATCACTCGGGTACATCCTGTCAGTCCAAAACTCTGTAAGTCCGAACCACCGCTAGACCGAATTTTAAGCTTACCTTAAACGCTAACCCTAAAACTAACCCCAAACCTAATGCTAACCCTAAACATCACCCTAACCCTTCACCCTAACCAGACTAGCAGTGACCGAATATTAAGCTTACCTAACGCTAACGCTAACCCTAACCCTAAAACTAACCCTAAACCTAATGCTAACCCTAAACATCACCCTAACCCTTACCCTAAACATAACCCTAATCCTAAAAATTCAGACTAGCAGTGGTTTGGACTGATGGTGTTTTGGACTGACGGGGAGACCCCAAATCACTCTTGTCAAAAATACATCCTAATTACTTGATACTTCATGGGCAATTAAACATGGAACATGTGAATGATACTACAGTAAACATGGTATATGCACTACGATAAGTAACGATGTAAACAACATACGCATCTTACATCATCCTCAACAAGCAGAGTCTCCACCATTCTCCATATACATTATCATCTATTCATGAACTCAGACCCTGCGATTAATACAACTGCCACATTCTACCATTGAAGCAAACAAATAAAGTCATGCGTAAACGTCACTTTAAATCCTTGCGAATGCACCCTTGCCCGACGGTGATTTATTTGCGTGACTTTCTTCCGGACTTAAAGCCACGTTTCCCAATTAGAAATGGGCCTGCGGTGTATGCACACTGATATGGGTACACAACATAAAACACGGCTTGGAGTGATTTATATACCGGTACGTTGCAATTTATCAAGTGCTCAAGGAGTAGGGAGCATGCTATGAAATCTTAACAGACTATGAAAGGCGTGAACAAATAGTAGGGCACAAGGTATAACTAGAGCTACTGTGGCTCACGAGCCACGAATGTCAGGCGGTGATTGATTCTGATTAGTATCGTTTGACCTTAGACCTCGGGTAAACTCATGCTATACTCTCCAAGTGTCAAGGATCATTTTCTGCAAGTTACAGCTCGATTGGAGCAACTTTAAAATTGACCTGACCTTTGACCTCGGATGACCTTTGCGGTTTTATACTCCTGAGGTATAAGGGACTGTGCAAGGGCACGAGGTAAGTTAGGCGTATGACTGTGATGACATCACGCAGCAATACTGTGCAACGTTAAATTTGACCCGACCTTTGTCTTCGGTTGACCTTTTCGGTTTCATATTGGGAGCAACATTAAATTTGACCTGACCTTTGACCTCGGATGAACTTTTCGGTTTTACACTCTCCAAGTGTTAGGGATCATTTGCCGCAAGTTGCAGCCTGATCGGAGCAACTTTAAATTTGACCTGACCTTTGAACTTGGATGACCTTTCCAGTTTTATACTTCTCAAGTGTCAGGGATTATTTTCCCCGAGTTGCAGCCCAATCAGAGCAACTTTAAATTTGACCTGACCTTTGACCTCGGATGACCTTTGCGGTTTAATACTTCCCAGGTGTCAGGGATCATTGTCCCCAAGTTACAGCCTGATTGGAGCAACTTCAAATTTGACCTGACCTTTGACCTCACATGACCTTTGCGGTTTCATACTCCCCAAGTGTCAGGGATCATTTTCCCCGACTTACAGCCTAATTGGAGCAACTTCAAATTTGACATGACCTTTGACCTCACGTGACCTTTGTGGTTTTATACTCCCCAAGTGTCAAGGATCATTTTCCCCGAGTTACAGCCCAATCGGAGCAACTTCAAATTTGACCTGACCTTTGACCTCACATGACCTTTGCGGTTTCATACTCCCCAAGTGCAGGGGATCATTTTCCCCGACTTACAGCCTAATTGGTGCAAATTCAAATTTGACCTGACCTTTGACCTCACATGACCTTTGTGGTTTTATACTCCCCAAGTGTCAGGGATCATTTTCCCCAAGTTACAGCCTGATCAGAGCAACTTCAAATTTGACCTGACCTTTGACCTCACATGACCTTTGCGGTTCCATACTCCCCAAGTGTCAGGGATCATTTTCCCCGACTTACAGCCTAATTGGAGCAACTTCAAATTTGACCTGACCTTTGACCTCACATGACCTTTGTGGTTTTATACTCCCCAAGTGTCAGGGATCATTTTCCCCGAGTTACAGCCCAATCGAAGCAACTTAAAATTTGACCTGACCTTTGACCTCACATGACCTTTGTGGTTTCATACTCCCCAAGTGTCAGGGATCATTTCCCCGACTTACAGCCCAATTGGAGCAACTTTAAATTTGACCTGACCTTTGACCTCACATGACCTTTGTGGTTTTATACTCCTCAAGTGTCAGGGATCATTTTCCCCAAGTTACAGCCTGATCGGAGCAACTTCAAATTTGACCTGACCTTTGACCTCACATGACCTTTGCAGTTTTATGCGGTCATATTTCAACATTCGACTTCCCCCCCCCCCCTTCATTATTCACCATTATTGCGTCATCTGTAGAAACTATATAGTGGGAATTATTGATTTTCATAAATGCATCATGGGAAGGCATGATGCAGTTTTAGCCAAGATATCACCCCCCCCCCCACACACACACACACCCCCACACCCCTATTAGCCATCAGTGAAAATTATATAGCTGTTTATATCTGACATACAGGCATCACATCACAAGTTACACTCAAGATATGTAACAAAATTGGCATCTGAACATACCTCAGTTTGTTTCGTGTGAATCGCCCACTTGCGGTTTCATACACCCCAACTGGGCTGTTCCAGTTGAAATTCATACAACCTCTCCGGAAGACATTATCTTAATCTCCCACACAGGGAGTGGGAATTTCGAATGGGCCTATCTGAATGGGTGACTCCGTTTGTAATATTCAATCCCTGTGTGGACGATGCAAGTCATGTCTTGCATGAAGGGTGTATGGATTGCAGTTGGAATAGCCTACTAGACGAAAATTTACACGTTTTGATGTATGGATTGCAGTTGCAATAGCCAGGCGCCGAGTGGCATGATAGAGCCGGCAACTTGTGAAACCGCCCGGCCGTATGACATTTTCCACACGGTTGACGATGGAAATTGACTGAATTTAGAGAATGCATGGCATTCACCACCTGGCAATAGACCACTTCTGACGAAACTTTACACGTTTTGAAGCACAGACAGCAGAACCATTGTCTGTGGTTATCTCTTGTTTATCAAAACACTAGACTAGATGTCTCCATGTTGTTACTGCCCTAACTGCCTATCAGCCAAATTGCTGCCTCTAATGATAGCTGCTTCATTACATTTCACACAAATATTTTCACAAATGACCCCTATCAAGCCTTACATGAACTTTGACCCCAATCTGTGGTACAACTTATTTGAAGCTTGGGCCAGCGGTTCTTGCTGACCATGTTTGGTGGTCATAGCATGTCATTTAAAGGAGCAGTAGCATTTTAAAGATTTTCACAAAATGACCACTAATAACCCTTATGTACCCTTTGACCCCTATCCGTGTAGAAGTTATATTAAGCTTGGGCCAGTGCTTCTTGTGGCCAAGTTTGGTCAAAATTGGTGCAAGCGTCTGGCACAAGTAGCAATTTTTGGTTTTACTAAAGAAGAAAGAAGAAGATTTGAGAGCTTCACAGTATATCAGGCGGATAAATCCGCCTGACATAATGAATGGAATTATGAAACCTCGTTAGGATAATGAAAATAAAATTTGCATGGTATGTATTAATAAAATGCGGGGTAATTGAGGATTAATAATTGTAATATGATGTGAATTGAGGATGAATTGCTTTTAATGTAGGGGTAATTTAGGAGGAATTTAATCTCCTCATTTGAGTCGTGAACAAGAACTATCTTTAAAAAAGACAACGCAATGGATGAATGTCATGTTTCATAATTGACAAGTACTTGGAATGCTAGTAATTTATTGTGTGTGGCATAACTAACCGGGGGGAAATATCTGTATTTATTGGTAAAAACCACCAATAGGAGGTGCGGTATTGTATGTGGGGCTAAGGATAGAGTACCAACGCTGCCGTGTGTGTGTTTTTAGTTATGATGTGTGACCCGATTGTCAGCCTCGCACCCTTTAACTCATCAAAATGCAGATTTTTGTACTGTATTACGCGTAAGCTCAAATTTTTACTCATAAAAACCTACTGGAACTATATTGTATAAGTCGAAACTTTCAAAATAAGAATGTTCGGGTAATGGGGCTTAAAGTGAGGTAGAAAACATATTGTGTTACAAGCGGACCACACACCTTTAATATTGATAACATGATATTTTAAGTAAAAAGTTTATTCAAGAAAAAAGATTGTCCATTAAAAAAGAAAAAACATACAAAATTATTTAAATAAAAAGATATAGATTGCAATATTTATCACAGATCAAAATGACATGCATAATGCCTTTGCATAATGCATACTCACAATGGGCTATCCCAGTTGAAATACATACACCCCTTAATTTGAAAGATGTAACCTTGACAAATCTTCCACACAGGGAGTGTGAATTTCAAACGGAGTTAACTGAACAGGAGATTCCATTTGAATTCTACACTCCCTGTGTAAGAGATTAAGGGCATGTCTTCCATAGGGGGTGTATGGATTTTAACTGGAATAGCCCCTTTTGCACCTGCACTCTTCAAACACGGTATAAGGTAATATATATGAGTGAAGAATATCTTGTTATTTTATGGGTCGTCATTTAAGCTGTACTTAATTAGTATCAATTATGCTGTGCTTAATTAGGGATTGATGAGTATGCTGATTATAACCCAGAGGATGATTTAAGCACTTCCCACCACGCCACTGTGTTGACTTGCGGTTAGCACAGCTGTGAGAGTGAACATGACACCACTGCTCGCACATTGCATTGACGGGCATGGCTAAATTTGAATTTGGACTGATATATTTACAATAAAAACGCATTCAAAATGCTAGTCGATTTCATATTTTATGTTACCTACAGAAGGTGTGAATTATCCTTTATGCATACATCACTTTTGTTCTGAAATCGACCAAGTAATAATGACACACGCACAATTCTTAAACAACATCTTTTGCACAGAATTCAATGGGATTTGAAAAGTAAAGTGGCATTTGAAACTCTAGTGATAACACGTATGCAGTGCATGATGGGGCTTCCTTAAATCATCCTCTGATTGTAACCGTCTTCAAAAGAAGGTAAAATGTGTATGATGTAGGCAAATGCTGCAAGGCGGACTTAATCTTATGGGTTGCCAATTAAGGTATGCCTAATTAGCTACGAATTGGCATGCTGATTTGTAACAAAGTTTCATTCTTGAAAATGAAAAAAATTAATGTGAAAGGTGTGGTGCATATGCTGTAAGGTTGATTGAAATGAGCAAAGAATATCAAATTATTACAAGGGTTGCCAATTAAGACATGCTAATTGCTTAATTAGGGCTGGATTGGTATGCTGTAGAGTTGAGCGACTATCACTTTTTTCCTAGTCGCAAATAGTCACGACTACGACTATTGTCACGACTATCTGTGGTCAAAAATGGACCAAAAAATCGGGTCAAAGATTGGTGCAAATTACGACAACAATTTAATGGTGATTTATGGAGTTTATGATTACATCTTTGTGCACGACAATGTCTATTGCAGAGATGCCAACATCAGCATCCAGAAAATAGGGAGGATTCAGTTTTTTTCAAACAAAAAATAGGGAGGTTTTCAAAATTACATGCAACTTCAATGGCACAAAACTTGTCAGAAATAGGGAGGTTGCCAAATTTGGGTGCGAAAATGGACAAAAATGTTCACAAAAATAGGGAGCCTCCCTAATAAATAGCATCTCTGCTATTGTTTTTATCACATTTTTCGCAGCTTATAGTATTAGGTTAGTGTTTTGGGGCAGATATCTGGCACTTTTAACATGATTTTTTACATAAAAATATAGTTGCGTTACATGACTTTTTGGTTTTCAATAGTCGTAGTCACGACTACCCGTAATAGTCGCGACTAACGACTATTGGCGACTTAGTTGCCCAAGCCTAGTATGCTGATTGCATATAAGTACATATGCTGTAAGGTTGATACAAATGCTGTAAATAATATTTTATTATTGTTGTCAATTAAGACATGCGTTTACAACAAGTATCAATTAAAGACCTGATCGACATCCCCCCACTTTTTACTATCAAAGTGGAGATTTTGGCATCAGAAGAGAACTCATATTTTTCTCTTATTACCTAAAATATATTTTGTTTAGATGTTATAAACGAAAAAGAGATCCTCATCATCCAAATTGTTGTATACCATTCTATGGACCACTGTGAAACATATCATGTTACTTCTAATATCAAAACGGCAAAGGAAATTTACCTCAAAATTTAGCAATTAGATTATTTTGGTACTGGCCTCAATGTGATGTGCACAACACAATACGAAAACATCTGACCATCTACCTTTAAGGGATTGATGAGCACGCTGATTGTTTTTAAATGACAGAAATTTAAAACAAATTATGATTCACTCTTTTTTTTTTTGTTATTTTAAGCTGAGCAAACAATAATAAAAAAAAAACATTCTTCTGTGCCCTGAATAAGGTTTGAACTCACATGGTAATATAGGCTGTGATTTTTATGTAATTATACAATTACGTAAAGACAAAATTGTGTAATTGGCCTCAGCATAATGACCGAGTCATGCTAGACACATATAACCAAGATGGATAAGTCCATTAAAATGTAATTTGTGGATATGGCCAAAATACTTAGTATACATAATTGATGTAAAAACTTGTTTTATATTTATTTATTTATTTATTTATTTATTTCATTGGATATATTTATTTATTTATTTAACTTTTTGTTTGTAGTTGCAAAAACACATACTTTAAGTATAAATTTTTAGTGACTTAAAGCATCCCCATATAATGATAATGTTAGGGAAGGATTATCAGCAAGCCACCACAGGTAATTTACAAATTTATTACTAAGTACTGCTGTAGTTGGCAACCAATTTGCAAGTTTCCCCGCAAACTATGTAAAACTGACATCTATGAAATAGCATAATTGGATTTCTGAATATGTCATATACTTGTCCTAAGAATTATGTGCATAATATAGGGATAGTTATCAATCAGAGAAGATATATTACCCTTCCCAGAATCCTTTGCAAGATGAAACATCACCTCATTACATCAAATACTTTGTACATGTTCCCTTTGTTTTAATGTTGAGAATAGAGTCTGGCTAAACATGGGTCGATGATAGTCAAGAGTTAAACACATTTCACAAGATTTGGATGTGCTCTGTTGAGGTACATATTGTCACTAACGTCCCATTTTGTATTGGATAGCAAATCAGTACAGGATATCAAAATGTGAGAAATGCATTATGGGAAGTGTAAGATATCTTTTCTGGTTATAAGGGTATATTATAAAAGCAGACATTTTTCGCTCTTCAATCATTTTCACAATTATTTTCCTACTCTCTTCAAAGTTTGTATAGAATGCACACAAATTTATTTATTGTCTATGTAAAATTAGCAAAAATAGCAAACTTAAAAACAGGCAAAAATATTTAAAATTGTTATGGAGTGAAAAAATTATGATGTAAAAAAATTACCAATTTATGAATTGAGTGAAATGGATTGTGCATCTAAGAGATGTTTGGCTGATATGTTTTTCCCTAAAGAAAATAGTCAGATTTACAAGGGCCCATTTATAATGATGCTTCTATTCAATAACCACAACTATTATTTATTCAATATGAGGTAACTGGGAAAAAACAAAGACCTGTTCTAGTATGAGCAGTTACTGTAAAATCAGCAGTTATTTGGCAAAAGGCGATTGATTTTGATTGAAAAGCCGGGGAACATTTTAAAAAATTTTACATTGTATTTTTATGTGTGTGCATTTCCTTTTTTAGTTGTAAAGCTCAATGGGGCATCTGCGATACTAATTTTGCTGTAGCAATATTGATTTATTATTATTAGACTTTTGATGACTTTTAAAATATTTGAAAAAACAAAAAACAAAACAATTTAAATGTCATTGACCCGATCGACAGCCTCATTCCCCATTTTTCTTCACATAGATTTTGATATCAGAAGAAAGCTCATATTTTTCTTAATACCCAGTGAAATTTAATGCCGAGATATTTTTCGTTTAAATGGTGCGAACAAAAAACATATTGATTTGTGGTTGCCACACCGAGACAAGAGATTATGTACGGTACTTTCCTTTTTGGCATTGTTATACACATTTTGCTTCTCATATATCAAAACCGCTGGAGCAATACAACCCGAAATTTAGAAACATATTATATAGTGAGAGCACTGCAGCCGAGCGGAATTGACTCTGACTCATAATCGGAAGGTTGCGGGTTCGAGCCCCGGCAACGCCATCATTTTGAGCATAGACCATTTAAAACATAAATGGTCTATGTTTTGAGTAAGGCACTTTATCTCGATTACTCCTCTCCACGCAGGTGTAAAAATAGGTACCAGCATTCTTAAATGCTGGGAAGGTAACAGACTCCCTGTGGAGGAGGTGTGGCGATCCTCCCACAGCAACATTTCACGATGAAATCGCTAACGAAAGAAAGATGATCCTCCGTCCTGTAAAAAAGGCAGGGTTGACTCCTTTTTTTACCTCAATCTAAGACAAGAAACAGAACATGAAAAATCGGACCACGCCTCTTCAATACACACCGAACCCTACTTGATGGGTCTGTCCATCCATAGAACTTTTTTAAAACAAGTTTGTTTTATGTAGAGTATATTCATATATGTAGAAGCCTTGCAATTGGTTTTATTTTTTTTCCTTGCACTTCGCAGCATGTTTGCGTATGATACGACATGTATGCCCCACATGGATTTACGTCTCAAATGATCTGAAATACAAATTTATCCTGAGGCTGTCAGTTTTGTTTCGATAATTTTAAACTTGTCAGTTTTACGCATGAAAATATAATTTGTAATTGACATTTTCTGGGAATACATTTCCCTACTAGCATCATGTGGGATCACAGAAGAAGACTTACCAATATGAGATATGAAACTAGTCCTAAGGCTAGTACAACTGACAAAAATAAAATTATAGTGTTGTCAATTTGATTGTTTATTTTGTTTGCAGTATGTGAATAGAGCTCTGACTGCATCTTTGCCTCTTCAAGTGGATGTTAAGGGGGTACTACACCCCTGTGGTAAATTTGTGACTACTTTTGTATTTTTCTCAAAAATTAATAACACACTGGTAACAAAAGTTATGTATATTATTGGGGCAAGGAATCCAATTACTACACTGAAATTTCAGTGACTCACGTCAAGTGGTTCAGTATATATGATAGGAAATGAGGTACATCCTTACCTTATTTCTTATCATAAATAACGAACCGCTTGTCTTGGGTCACTGAAATTTCAGTGTAGTAACTGGATTCCATGCCCCTATAATATGTATAACTTTCGTTACCACTGTGTTATTAGTTTTTGAGAAAATGCAAAAATAGACACTAAATTTATCGAGGTGTAGTACCCCTTATAAAAGATCTCATTTTTATACCACATTCATGTAATTTACTCTCTCCACGTGAGTGTTGACTGCAGGCGACAAGTATAATTTTTTCAATGAAAAATTTCAGAATTGTAAATTTTCATGAACATATTTGGAATCAGCATGGAAAATGCATTAAAATTAGTACCAACAAGCCTATTATTGGTTCAGTGGTTCTTGAGATTGCTCTCGATATTTTGAGTAAATATCTCAAAACTTGTTATGTACGCAGATCATTAATGTGAAAACCTGTGATTTACTCTTTCCCTAGACATTACCCCTGATTTGCAAATCTAAATACCTGTGAATTTAAATAAGTTTTGCATTTTAAGGCAAGTCAGAGAGGAACATGACATAGCAGTGTTTGCATTCAAATATTTAGACAAGTAAAGCTGGCACACAAGAGGACTAGTATGGATTCTATGCAAGAGATCCCCAAGCTTGATATACAGTATTGGGTGTCATTTCCTCCCATGTGCATGATTTTTCTTCTGAGGAGGAAAATGGCCAAAACCTTTATTTTGATAATTATATTATTGGCCGTAACTCAAGAATTGCAACAATGGAAATATAAACATGATTACTGCCTTCCTTGACTCAAAATTATCAGCCAAGTACTGTAAAAGTAGACATTTTGCTCTACATTTAATTTCGCACTTTTCGTGTTCGCAGCCATTTTCATGAAAATAAGAACGCACAAATATATTCATTTTTGTGTACAGATAAATAAAGGAAACTTGGAATCGGGGATTTAAAAAAGGTAAACAGTTCAAAATTGCCAACACGCAAAAATAATCACATTAAAAAAATCTACTTTTTATATATTGTAGTGCCAAGATATAAATCTTAGTTAATCATACATATATGGCATTAACTTGGTATTACATTTTCACTTTCCTATAGGCACATTTGAGGGATATAAATTAAATATTTCATATCCATTGATCATTAATTTCAAATAATAAATTTTCTGCATTGAATTCTATGGAGAGCTTGCCATTCTACATGTATTATTAGGAGACAAACAGATTTAATATGTAAGCGTCATTTCTTATCAATTTTAAACAGGTATTATACTCAAAAATTAATTCTAAGTGGTGAAATTCATTTTGGTGCAATTGCTGAATTCAACATACAAATATAGATCACAATCAACATGGCCTTGCTGGATGGGGAAAACCTCTTACCGTACGTTTTGTCATTTTTACAATTATTTGGTAAATACAGGACAGTGACAAATCGTTCAATTTAATGATACATGTATTGCCATTTTGCGGGAGTCATAAAAATTAGAAAACTGTTTAAAAGTAGTGTGTTTTATTTAGTGAAGTGCGTTTTATGTTCACAATTTAAGGTGAAATTTGACATTTTGTTATAATTTCATATTTGCAAAATGGGTAATAAAGAAAATGCACATTATGTAATTTTTTCCCTGCCCGACGGAATTAACTATGACTCGGTGTGATTGAAAAGTGTATGTTGCATTCAACAGCTGCACTGTAATATCATTTCATTTCAAAGTCTGTTTAATATTTAAGAAAATGAAGGCATGGGGGAGGGTAACATTAGGGGGGGGGTAAAATTTGTGGCAAGTTAAAAGGATGGGGAAGAAATTTTTGGCAGATCATAAAGGGGGGCAAGCAATTTAAATCTGGTTCAGTTCCAGCTGATTGCGAGCAATCAAAAGCAAGCAAAACAGCGTGAAGCACCAGCGATGCAAGCACGGGTCACTACTGGCTATTGATGCTTGACTGCTTGGGATTTTGCATTGGCTCTAAACCAGATCTACGCCGATGGACCCGGGGACATCTCCCGTTTGACAGTGTATCCCTGATACAGTCTAATTTTTCTCATTAGCTCTCATTCATGTCCCCACCCTGGTTGAAAAGGCAACACGAATGCAGACACACCCCACCAATGTACACATACATGCTAACATCACCGATACCGTTAACAATCACTACCACATGTGATATTCCCCTTCCCTTCTGTGACACTCAAGTGCAGCATTCTGTCACCATCTGGTATGCCTGTGTTTATACACTACACTCATCACAGCTATCAGTCATAGATCACTGGAAAGCAAAGCTGTGTGTGACATGACACCCCCCTTTGCAATATGTTGTTTATTTGTTTGCATACACATGTCAACATGCTTTCTCTGAGTGGGCAGCAGAAGTTCAGCTCACTACATGAAGCTCTCTCCATGATAATGCCATGTGCATTACATGTATTGGCAGCCATCCCTGAATCATCTTTTGGGAAGCATGGTTGGACATGGTGTCACATTTATGTGTGAAACCATGGTTGGGTATATAACATAGGCGACCATGGTTGATGGTAAAGTAATGATTGACCCCATATTTATTGGTCACTTTAAAGTATTTTTGGCCTGGGAGTTTTGGTAGAACCGTATTGGCGTTGCATTTTTCCAAAAAGGGGGGGGGGCATTTATTAGAAGTGAATTGTCAGTGAGATAAACTTCAAAATCTGGTTTAAATTCCCGATGGTGCTCCTGTAGAAAGGAGGAATTTACTCCTATACTAATACTCCAAGATGGCACCTCGTATCGAATATCGCGGTAAATACTAAGAAATTACATTTGTAAGCGCATATTAAGCAAGAATATGATTTACTTAGTGAAATTCTACCATAATTAGGCAATGAACTGGATGGAAGTTTGAGTCATAATAGGCTTTGTCCATGCGAAATTGCATGGACATTTTTGCATTTTGTCTATTTTTCATTGAAAAAATGGGGAAGGGGCGTTTATTAGAGTGGGGACATTTAATACAAACAATACGGTATATAGATACCCCTCTGAACGTTCAAATAACCAGTACCTCATTGTTTTCCAAGAATGCTTAAAAAAAATTACAAAAACACCTCCTGCCCTCAACAATTCATGGAAATCAATTTTTTGCAGCCTTATTGTTTGCAAACACTATAATATGCGAGCATATTTTCTCTAATGAGAGGCAGAAGTACAGCTGACCCTACAACACATGTATTATATTGCTATCCATCACTGGTGTGGCCTGAAATTTTAATGTGCATTTTAATTCACCAGATGCAATACAGCAAGCAACAACATGTTACAATAGTGTCCATTTTGGAAAACAAAAATAGAATTGGATTCCATGATGCATGTCCTTTTTGAGAGAGTGTTTTCAAGTGTAACAATAATGCACCAAATTAATCAAATAGCCCAACTTCCACCTGCACAGTTCAGAATTCAGCAGAGCCTAATGGTGCCACTCTGAATCCTGGAGATGATGCTAGATACTTATATGCAATGCTGGATCATATCAATTAACTTTCTCCCCTTATAGGTGTCAACTGCAAAGAATTTTCAATTTTGTTTTTTTAATTAAATAAATTCACAATTGTACATTTTCATGACCATATTTGGAATCAGCATAAAAAATGCATTAGAATGAGTACAAACAAACCTAGTATTGGTTCAGTGGTCCTTAAGATAGCTCTTGAGATTTTTTCAGAAAATATCTCACTTTTTATGTTTAGCATGCAGATCGTTAATGGCAAGTGCAGGAAAAGATACTGAACTGTGCATTTGTAGATTGGAATATTTGAAGCTTCAGTAGAGCGGATGATATTCTATCAGTAAGCTTAGTAATTTTGAATTTAAATGCGACACGAAAAAGAAGATGAAGGTCACGGTCATAATTAAAAGCAAACAATATGATGCTGCTTTGCTGCCCAACTGTTGCTGTAATAGATATGGATATGCTTGGCAAAACAGGCATTTTATCCTTCTGCATTAAAGCCACTCTGATCAACGCTGTTGAGCAATAGGCTATTCCATTTAAAATTCACACTACTTGTGTGGAAGATTTTGGAAACATCTTTCACAGGGGAGTATGTTTTTCAAATATAATTGATCAGGGTTAATCATTTTGAAACCCATACTCCCTCTGTATTTTGGGTTTACCTATACCTTCCACTACTGGAGTGAGTATTTCAAATAGAAGTCGCCCAACTGTCTATTCTATTCAAAACTCATACTCCCTCTGTGGAAGACTTTAGCTAAATCTTCCACAGGGGTAGTGTGGATTTTAAATGGAATAGCCCAATGAGTCAGGTATAATACAGACGGGTATAATCGCTTGACAAAATACCCAGTTGAGGGCAACTCGACATTACCCTTGATATTTTTAAGAAAATATCTGGAAAGTTTTTATGTTGAAGCCTATGGCTAGCACGCACATCATTAATGAATATTAGTACAAGCAATACTAATCCAACGATAAAAAAGCAAATGGCAAATCTATTTCCGGGCCTTTTATCTCAGATTAATGCATTTTACTCAAAAGCTTCTGGCGATATATACAATTGACTGTCCGTATAAACGGGCATTTTCAAGAAGATTTCACTTGGAGGTTAATGACTGCACATATCAGTTCTTTTGACGGTATTGTGAAAAATCAAAACAGCTTGCTTTGGAACTAAGGAATATCCTGAAGGATATTCGTAAGTCCAAAATGCGAGTAAATTGTTTGTTCGCATTGGATACGCGTACGGGAAAGTCATTAATTTCCATAACACATCACACACGGAGGTCCATTGTTGGATATTAGTATTAACTGAGTCAGTATTAACTGTGCATCGTGTTCGCATTTTGGCCAATAAATAAGTTTGAATGGGTATCATGAGGCTATGAATTCTAAACATGACATTTTGCAATTCAAGTTTTTACAAAAAAATTGAAATAAAAACAAAC
The DNA here is from genome assembly GCF_039555335.1 of Amphiura filiformis. NCBI lineage: Eukaryota > Metazoa > Echinodermata > Ophiuroidea > Amphilepidida > Amphiuridae > Amphiura > Amphiura filiformis. Next base: position 28,520,316 of record NC_092629.1, read on the forward strand.
AAACAAATAAAAGCAGTGATGAGGGTGGACATAAAGAATTAAAAACTAAAGTGACGAAAAAAAACAACCTCCCAGTTCTACGGACAGATTTTTCAAGTAGGGACGGTCGGTCAGGATTTATTTCATATTTTGTTTTCTAGAGGCTAAAATATCACAAAACCTTGAAAAATCGGGCACAATTTTTCACAAATATTCTTTTATTCTTATTTTTTTGGTCGCCTAAGGGCAGCAATTTTTGTGGTACATTTATTTTTGCACTTTTCACAGTCATTTTGAGCTTCTTTTTTGTGTGTATATAATATGTTAAGGGCTGGGGTATGAACGTTTGGACAGTATTTATTGTGGGACATTAGAGCACATCAGACATATCGAATTGCGTTCTGGATAAGAAGAATGTCCTCCTGATATCAAATAATTTTGATTTTTTAAATTCACAATTTAATACACATTTTATGGCAAATCATTAAAATTGATATTTTTGATATTTAACAGTACTTGAAGTAAACTTTATAAATCTGATGATTTATACTTAAAGTGTATGTAGGTGGGATGAAAATCGACGATCAATTGAAAATTGTGACGTATTGAAGATATGGATTTTTTTCCCAAAACACCAAAAAAAAATTAGGTCTTTTTGGGAAAAAATCCATATCTTCAATATGAAAGGTCAAAATTTTCAATTGATCGTCGGCTTTTCTACATACACTTTAAGAATATGTCATTAGATTTATACAATTTACTTCGAGGACTGTTATATATCAAAAATTTGAAAAATATCAAATTTTCATAATTTGTCATAAAATTTGTATTATATTGTGATTTTCAAAAAATGACAATTATTTGATATCAGAAAGACATGCTTCGTATTCAGAATGCAATTCGATAGGACCGAGGTGCTCTCATGTCCCACAAAAAATACTGTCGAAACACAATAAACGCTCATTTTAGATCCCTTAATGTAAGGAAGCTTAAAATCATAAATTTAATTAAAAAACAGGTGAAACAACTGGCCTCTAATTGCCAAAGCACAGAAAATTAAACATGTAAAAATATTTGACTTTACCAGCTATTTATTTCACTTCGGTTATTAAGTGTGGAACTTCACACAGAAAAGGCTCAGTAACTGGATACGCTACATATTGATTACAATCACAATTGCACTAACAGTCACTAAAGAAGTCCCAGTAGTCTTGGAGACACTCAATTTAATTTCTCAATATCTCAAGAACCGCTGCACCAAGACTAGATATGCTTGTGCTCAATGAAATACATTACATGTAGATGGAAATCTGAACATACGCATATTTTTTTACGGTTTGTTTTTGAACAAATTGCATTTTTGGATATATCTGTGCATTTAATATCCATGGGTAACCTAATGAAGATACCTTACACTTCCCACAATGCATTTCTCCCATTTTAATTTTCTGTACTGATTTGCTATCTAGTGAAACATGGGTCGATAGTATAATGAAAGACAAAGATAAGAAGACTAGTTTGCGTCTGACGTCACTGTCAATCAAATTCTCTACGATCCTTGATTGGCTAATAGCGCGTATAAGGAAGGTCGATTCATCTGGCTAGTGCCGATCGGAGAAAAGGAATAGCAGTGAATGGCGAAAAATACGTACTCTAACAAGGCAAAAAGCAACTTTTCTAGGCATTGTGGACATGGTGCCTTCACCAAAAAAAGTTTCCTACTATTAAGACCTAACTTTTGAGATGATTTGTATGTTAAAAGGTGCAAAATTAGCAATAAGGAGCCCGGTTTTACCGCCGTGTTCAGCAACTCATATCATCACGACACTTGTAAACAAACTGTGCTCGGAGTTTGATTGACAGATGACGTCAGATGCAAACTAGTCTTTTTATCTTTGTCTATCATTATAACAAAATGTACAGCACATCCAGATCTTGCAAAATGTTTATTTCTTGACTATCAACTCTTGTTTAACCATTGCATTCTCAAACTGAAAACAAAGGGAACTTGTACAAAATAATTGGAGTGTCATATGATGAAATAAGGTGATATCATGTTGCAAAGGATTCTGGGAAGGGTAAGCTATCTTCTCTGTGGTGACTGCAATGTTGCAAATAAAATCACCCTCATTCCCATGCCCTCCAGGCATCAGCTTATCTTTAACGTATTGTCCGGTTAAATTGGATTGATACTGTTTACAGCTCAAGTTTAGACAAAATTGGGAATGTGTTGAGGAGAACTACTCAATGGAGATGCTAAAAATACACTACAAATATCCGAGATACGTTAGGATTTTGTCCTAGTATTACTTACAAGCACGGACAAAACACCAATTGCTCATGTTTTATTGCCAAAGTTTTTTTTTTTGCCAAAGTTGAAAATCGGACTCACACATATATCAACACTTTTTCGCATGTTCACAATTTTGATCAATGTAGTATTTCTCTCTCCAATAATCCTGCTTTGATTTTAAAGCAATATAATCAGTTTGGTGATATCATCAGAAAGCTTGATATTTTAACTATTCGATGCAGCTTTGAACGTCTTTGTCCCATTAAGATGATAAGAATAGCCATTTCCAGGGAAAAGTTCAATCTATTTGAGCAATATGACTCCAAACAACAAAACAGAACAAACATCTTTCCTTTCAAAACATCAAATTATTCATACAGATGTCAAAAATAGCCAGTTTTTATCAGTGTAGAATTTCTCTCTCCTGCTTCGATTTTAAATTAATAAACAGTTCTGTGTTAAAATCAGACAGCTTGATATTTTAGTTTCTTCGTAAATCAAGTTATTCATACAGATGTAAAAACAGCCAGTTTGAATGCTTTATCACCAGGGTCATCGTTGTGTCCCAAACGACAACCATCTTGATATGAAAATACCATAATTTACAATCTTTTCAAATGAAATTGGTTGATTTTTTCCCCAAACCTGACTTTTTGCCATATTAAAGTTTATTGTATCTATACAATAAACAGATTTACCTCCTGTGAAATAGCTTTGCCCTGAGGCCAGTGCTTAGTTACAGCTTTATGTAGGACCAGTGAGGGTAGGGTCTATTGTTTGTGGTAGGCAATGAGAAGGCGTCAATAACATTCCGGCACCGCCCAGTTTGCCAGGGATCAGGCACGATGATGTCTGTCATGGGAAGAGTATGTTGGTTGTTCAATTTGATGAAGAAAATTTTTTCCCACCCACCACACCCAAAATTTTAGGTCTAATCCCAGTACTCATTACCTTCGTGGGGTGTAATGTTTACATATGTCTCAACTTACACCTATTTGGAATTGGTCAAATTTGTAGTATTTGTAGGACAATCCAGCAATTTTGAATGTCATTTATGATATTAAATTTTGCATCACATTTTTATGCTATGCGAAATTGTAGCAATTTGCTAAGCGAAGCTAAGTAACTCCCCTTTCTTGTGTATTTATGTTACCTTCCGTACCTACATCCTAATGAAGTTATACAAAAACTATTATGTTTAAAAGCTTACAAAGATTTTAAAGTCCAAAGTGGAATGTGCTCCCCCTCCTCCAACTCAGTCAAAATAAACTACTCGAATCTATCATTCGATAGATGCAAAATATGCAACGATGTTTTCTCATCGTTAAGTGGGAATAAGTTATACTGTTAAAACAATGTTCACACTTAAGCAACAGTCACTAAACCTGTAAGAAAACATGACATGCATTGCATGGACAATAGTGTTCAATTAACTCTCTCCACGCGAGTATCGACTGCAGACGATAAGTTTCAATTTTTGTTTAACCAATTCACAAATTTCAAAATTCTAAAATGGTATAACCATATTTGGAATCGGCATTAAAAATGCATTAAAATGAGTACAAACAAGCCTAGTATTGGTTCAGAGGTTCTTGATATAGCTCTTGATATTTTGAGAAAACATCTCAAGACTATTAATGTTGAAGCCTATGACTAGCACGTAGAGCATTAAAGAAGACAGCAACAACAGTATGAGCGAATACAAAGTGAAGTCTGATCTATCCTCCAATAATTTTGTCAATATCTTGTTCATTTTGCTTGATGGGAATCAGGCTAAACATAGCATTTGTTTAGTGGAGTGGATTTGTCTCGTTGAAATGGGAAAATGTTCTTTTCCAGAAATTTTCTATTGGTAAAAATATGTTTGAAAAGCATTTGCTGGAATACTTGCGTGACTAACACTTTAAATTCTGTGTATCAGGATGTAAGTTTTGAAATTTCAAGCATCTCTCAATTGACTGAGTTACTGAGTTGGGGGAAAAAAGAGGGGAAAATACAATACACATCGGACTTTAAAATCTTTGTTAGCTTTTAGACATACTAGTTTATTTATTTGGCCATGTCATGCTGGTATATATACTATGATTAAAAGAAGCAGGAAATTATTCAAAACACTTTAAAATTGCACAAAAAAAATAATGCCACTAACATATCCCACTACACAGGAGGATCGCATTTCCTTCCTGTTGATTAAACTTTTAAAAAAAGCTCGCTTTCTGAATCCCCAAGAGACTTGTTTTAAATTTCATGCTCCTTAAATGTCATACAAACATTATTTTATAGACAGCGATGGTTGTCATTCAATGGGAATTGATATTTGATTCATGATAGTGTTGCCAAGTTGATGGAGTTCTTTACTAAATTCAGGCTACTTCTTATAAGATTAGGCTAACATGTCTCACAGCTTGCAAAGATTTTAAAAGCCAAATTAGATGAGTTGACCTATGACCTCACATGTTTACATTCATGAGCAAAAAGCAAAATAATAGAGTAGTTAAATCTAGATTTATTGAAGCTATAATGCACGTCTGTACTAACTAATCTGAACCAACGATGAGCATTGTCTATAATAGTGCTCAATAGACAATATTCCTAAGAGCTCCCCATTTCACCCCTGGGTAGAGATAGGCAAGTGAAGTAAAGCGCCTTGCCCGAATGTGAAACACGATAGCACTGCCAGGGCTTGAACCAAAATCCGCAATCTGCATGACATCACACATGCAAAGCAAGGACTGCTCTCATTGGTCAAACCGCAATACCAAAACAAAACTATGGCAACACCAGGGAAATAGCATGACCTAAGTGTTGTCTTACGATTGCTCGTCAAAAAACTTTACTTTCCACAAACATCTTAATAACAGAGGAGCTTTGAATGATTTACAATGTAGGTAATTTCATATTTGCTTACCGAGCAAACATTCTCTGCCAAACATATTGACAAAATGAAATGGGGCACTATAGCATTATCGTCATCCATACAATGATATTATTAGCATGTAGATAAACATGGCATGAGATGGGTATATTAGACATGATATTGATAGTGCACCTAGGTTTCATTATCACTGAGGTATAGGACTTTTTATTTTTTCGGAGGAGAGCAGGTAGGACAACAACTTGATTATATTTCTACATGTTCATACTACATACTCTGAAAATTTTAGAAAATTCGCACGAGTCCGTTTTTTTTAAATCACATTTTTGTTCCTAAAATGGGGGTTATAGCGCCCTCAACGGGCACTCTCTCCATAGGGCTACATGTAAAGACCAGTTATAGACAAATGGCTCTAAAATAAAACGGACTCGTGCGAATTTCCTCAAATTTTGCATATTATGTAGATTTAACATGTGGAATGTAATGCAAGTGATGTCGTTGCTGCTCTTCTAAATTCATTTTTAAAATGTCCGCCCCAGACCAAGGTGAGTGCCCTATGGACCACAATGGCCTCATCCCAATGGCATAGTTCAATAACCTCAATTAAACAATCAGTGAAAAATTTGACCTCAAGTTGCGGAGTATGAGTTTTTGTACCCAAATTTTCAAAGGTCGTTCAATGAATGTATTGGGGTTAAAGAATTGTGCCCTGATAGATGAGCATGTTGTGGATCCTAGTGTGAGTGTTTGAGAGTGAAACTGAAAAGTACAGGTATGTTTATTCAATAGACCTTCATAATGCAAAGTGGATGTCATATACACTAAATAAACACGGTCAAAGAAATAAAAGGTAGTTGCACAATGCTTTGATATTAGTATTGATCTGTATGTTGTGTAACTTTTAAATTTTGCTAAAAATGTAATGCATAAAATAAAATAAGAGCCAGTCAAGTATTCATTGCAAAAATGCTATCTACAGAAGATAGTAATATATATAATGTAGAAAGATGTGTTATCTACTGAAGATAGTAATATATGTAGAAATATGTGCTATCTACTGAAGATAGTAATATATAAATAATGTAGAAAGATATGGTATGTACTGAAGATAGCAATATACATGATATGCTATCTACTGAAGATAGCAATATATGATTAAATGCTAGTTACTGAAGATAGCAATATACAAATGATATGCTATATACTGAAGATAGCAATATATGAAAACAAAAAAAGCTACGTACTATGGATAGCAATATACACGTCATATATATGCTATTGAACATATAGCAATATGTCAATAAATGCTATGTACTGAAGATAGCAATATACACAGCATTGTGCTATCTACTGAAGATATAATATGTGACGAAATGATGTGCACTGGATGGAAATAAGGATGGGATATGCTATCTACAGACGAAAGCAAAATATGTATAAACGCTATTATTAGGACAGCAATAAACATGGGATATGCCATCTACAGAAGATAGTAGGCTTAGAGAAAAAACACAATTTTTTGACCAAAAATGCGAGATGGCAACTTCAAAATGCGAGAAAAAAGCGAGATTTATGCCCAAAAATTGGCGAAAATCAAAAAAGGTAAAAAAATTGAGTGAGGGCAGTATTTCATTGACTCCATACCCCTGAGTGATACCAAAACAAAGCATAGAAATTGCAGACTGGACTATCAAAAATACACAAATTTTGTCCTCATAAATCAGCTTAAAAGGTCAAGATACTGCAAGGTTTGAGTAGTAAATAAAGAATATTACTTGTGTTGTTGCTTGAATGTGCCAGAAAATGGACCGTTTTTGTACATTCAAGCTGGAAAATCAGGTCAAACTTAAGCTTTTTTAGTTGCAATGGTTGTCGAATTCTGCAACCTTTCGTCACAGAAATAGATTTTCGTGGTAGAAATGAATCTTTTAAAAGCGAGAAAAGCATTAAAAAGCGAGATTCACGGCGAGAAAAGCGAGATTACGTTTTCTCTCTAAGCCTAGAAGATAGTAATATTTGAAGAAATGCTACATACTGAGTATAACACTGTACAAAGTAAATGCCATCTGCAGAAGATAAGAATGCTATCTACTGAAGACAGCAATAGAGGCCGTCAGCCTTCCGCCATCTTGTGGGTACAAATGATCTGTGTGTTCATGCGTCGGACACTACGCGCAGGGCGCAGCTTGCCACGCAGCTGTTATCGTGCATCAATGCAGTGATTTTGCTGTTCACGCATGGAGATCAAACGACCATCACAGTGTGTACCCACAAGATGCGGCATATGACGTCACGCTGACGGCCTCTTTACCCATACAATGTGTACTGAAACTAGTAACATTCACAACAATGCTATAATATCTACTGAAGTTGGCTAACTCTAACTTGCTGTCTACTTATGTATGTATAAATGCCATCTACAGATTAGAATGCTATCTACTGAAGACAGCAATACTCATACAATGTTGTGTACTGAAACTAGTAACATTCACAACAATGCTATAATAATCTACTGAAGTTAATTAATTGTACACTAACTTAAATGTATAAATGTCATCTAATGACGATTAGAATGCTATCTACTGAAGATTAGAATGCTATCTACTGAAGACAGCAATACCCATACAATGATGTGTACTGAAACTTATAACATGCACAACAATGCTATAATATCTACTTAAGTTGGCTAACTCGCTGTCTACTGATGATAGTATTTATAGAGGCAATGTATAAATGCTATCTACTGAAGATTAGAATGCTATCTACTGAAGACAGCAATACCCATACAATGATGTGTACTGAAACTTATAACATGCACAACAATGCTATAATATCTACTTAAGTTAACTAATTGTACACAAACTTGCTGTCCACTGATGATAGTATTTATAGAGGCAATGTATAAATGCTATCTACTTCAGACTTCATCACAGATTTGTTAGCATGGGTTATCATGTAGAAGATTAAACAATATCAGGCATAAACTGATCAGGGCAAAAAAATACTGAAAACTACATTTTTTCCACCAGAAATAGGCTGCAAAACACTGGAAAAGGTCACACCCACTGAAATCCGCTAAAAATGCGGAAAAAATGATCATGCCTGCAATATATAGAATATCTTCTGAAGATTAACTCCTCTGCAACAAAATTCTACAATTCCCCCCTTCTTCATAAGGTCACTTTCAACATAGCACAGATAAATCAAGGTTCATGAACTCTGCCTGGTACATTGAGATTATTCATTTGAGTGTTTTCCTTTAGTCAGTGTGTTTGTGATATTTTACCTCTTAAGATGATCAATGTTGTATAAAATTAGCAATGATTTGTAAACATGCATAGGAAACGTGGACGGAGAATAATTAATGTGTATATTTATTCAGTAGAAGAAGCTTGAGCCGGATGAGTCTTACATTTATTGAAGCAGCATTGTATGTGACTTATCAGATAGAAATATTAATGCTCTGCGTGCTAGCCAAAGGCTTCAACATAAGGAGTCAAATTTTTAATATATTCCTCAAGCTATCAAGAGCTATCTCAAGAACCACTGAACCAATACTAGGCTTGTTTGTACTCATTTTAATGCATTTTTCATGCTGATTCCAAATATGGTCATGAACATTTACAATTCTGAAATTTACGAATTTAACAAAAATTTTAAACTTGTCATCTTCAGTCAACATCCGTGTGGAGAGTTAACGACTGTAAAAGTGAATATTTTCACGCTGCAATAATTTTCAAACTGTAAAACTTTTGTACTTTGTGCGAAATTTAAAACATGGAAATTAAAGTTGTTGCTAAAGTAGTGTTTAATAAGTGTATCTAGAAATAGAAACACTGACAAGTGAAAATGTTATTTTGTATTTGTACTTGTAAAAAAGTAATTTTGTACTTGAAAAATTAACTTTTACAGTGAATTTATGGAAGAGGAATATATATCAGATTTTCAGGAATCATTTTTATTTTTGCATTTCTTTAATGATATTAATTTGTTAAAATATTATACACTATCACAACATAAACAGTGTATTGTTTGTAAAACGGTTGAAACATAATGGATGAAAGTCACTGAATAAAGTCTCTCGTGATGAGACTGTTTTTTGTACATATGGTATAATTATATCACTGGTATTTTACTTTCCCAATAATTATTACAAACCAATAAATTTGATTTCAAATTAGTCTTTCAATATGTTTCTTTCCCTATTTTCTTTTATCATCCAATTTTATCAAATGAAAGACAGAAGTTGATTATGCAGCTACAAACCTTACCAAAGGAAGATTCTTCTCTGCTTATTATATAAACACACAATTGATCAATTAAATCATAAAACTCTTCCATACCAGTTTATTTTTCTCTTCACATTATTATAGTAAAATGCATACAATTTTGTTAGTAGTTACCATAGCAACAACCTTCAATATATTGGAAATAATATAAATTTTTAAAGTGTATAGAGGCCTATAATACAGACTGTGCAAACTTTTATGAAATGTTAATGTAAAATAATAATTTTTTGCGCTATGTTTATTTTTCGCTTTTTTCATTCTAAACTGCTACACATAAAAATACTAACACATAAATATTTTCCTTTTGTTAAACATGTCAATGTAATGAAACTAGAATTGCAAATTTAAAAACAACGGAAACGGTTAAAAATTGGCAAAGTGCAAAACAAATCGATCCTGTGAAATCCTTTTACCTTTACAGTAAATCAACTAAATGATGTTAGTTCAGTTCAAGGGCATGCAGCAATGGGAAAAAGACACAAACTGGTCGAAAATCTATCATTCATCGTAACAATGTGATACTAGTATGCATCGTTTTGGAGTCAAATAATAAGTACAAATGTTTTTGTGTGACAAAATCTTTGAAAAAGACTCCATGTGCTAATTGGTTTTCACACTTAAAAAAAAAACCATTAGAAATGAAATCCAAACATTTGGCCCATGTTGTAAACGTACGTGACTCCTCACTCGTAGTTAGCAACATGAAAATAACACACAGTACCTAGAGTGATTTTGTCCGTGATTGGTACATGTCAATGCCTCCATTCCATCAACACCAGTATGAAAACTTCCAGATATATGTCACTAACATTTTCCAATTTACTCTGTCTGGCACTATTATAATAAAGGTGCACTATTTTATTTCTATTGGTTTTGTTGAGGTATACAGTGGCGTAGCGCGAGTCACCCTATTGGGGAGTATCGGGACTGAGTGAGGGCGCATTGGGTCTGATTAAAGATATATAGAATTTGTATATGCCCTCCTCCACGGCCCCCTATGATGATATGCCACTGCTGAAGTAGTTTCACAAAATGTAAAAGGTGTTTTCACCAAGGCTGTGAGTTTGATAGTTCGAATATGTTGATCAGTTTTGTTACAAGCCTGACCTAAAATTACAGAGCGTCCTAAGGCTGATGTCATAAAATGGCAGTTAGGCAAACAGGGGCATGTTTCACAAAGACTTCCAATCCATCTCACAATTGATATACCACAGGCTATAAATAGGCTTATACCACGGGCTATAAATCACAATCCAGGTAATTGGCAAGTTAAGAAATATCAGTTGGAAAAGGGAGAGGTGAGTTATGAGTTATATCCCTCCTGCTATTAAATCACTGAATCACTGCGATCACTAAGCTGAAGTCACAAAATGGCAGTTTACAACACTATGCACTGGCTAGAGGAATGGAAACTAACCAAATCAAGATCCATCAAGCCAAGTATTTGGTAAGTTAAGTTAAATGATAAGTTACTCCCCACACCTGAAGTTAAAAGAAATAGCCCACAAGAAATAGCCCACAAACTGTGCAGTTTGTGTAGTCTTGTCCAGGTCAACTCCTGTTGGTGAGGTACAGAAATACTGGTTTTTCTGTTCCAATCATTGACATTTCACTGGACACAGCTTACAAATGCAAGTTTTGCTCAAAGCACTGATAAGTTTAAAGACATCAACTGGATGGGTGTGCAAGGAGCTTCCTTGATGCATTGATGCTGCTGACTGCATTGCACTAGAGAAAAAGCATTCTAGCCAGTCCCAAGAGACATATTTCCTACTTTTCTCCACAACACTTTTCTTACTTTGCTGCAATTTTTCTCTTAAATGATCAGCTGTGTCTGGGGCTTTGTCCTTCTTATTGTTGTGTCACTGGCGGCTGTAGCACATTTTGTCATAACATATTGGCACAATAAAGCTGCTACACTTGTCACAACTACAAAAATGTGTGCAAAACGTTTTAACCCCCTGGACACTACTGGTCAACTAACAGCATTTCTGATTGGTTGATAACTTGAAATGCTCAATTCAATTACCAATTATGACTAGGCTTTAAACTATTTATGGTCAAACTTGCATTTACATGATGATCTTATTAATACCCTCCGTGATTGGTTCAAAATTGGACACAATATTAATTTTGGCCAATCGGCAGGTAGTTCTTATGGGGTTATGAGAATCGTAGATTCTTACCTTGCTTTCATCTTCAGTAACTCGTAATCCATCTGCACCTACACATAATACAGCGCGCACCTTCTTCCGTGTGGTCTGTACAAAAAGAAAAGGAAAACGATAGCGATTTTAAATACATAAAACTGAATTTGACTGATGTGGTTGCTCATTTTGTAGTTTTATACAATGCAAAACCATTGTACAATCTTTGGTCGTCCATGTTGTTAATTTTGATATACATACATAATTTTTTCTTATTTGCACAGACATGTCAATAATATAATGTTAAATATTTTTCCCAACTGATAATTTGATGTTTGTGTAGAAAAGGTCAGCAAATCAGCAAATATTATATACTAGGCGGTTTATTATATAGATGCCAAACAAAGCCCATAGTCCGAGTCCTGCACTGCCAAGCCTGAATTTAAGAATTTGAAAACAAGAACTTTAGACTGAAGTAGTAAGACTGGAATGAACATATCTAAGGATAGTAATATATGCTATCTACTGAAGATAGTAATATATGAAAATGCTTTCTACTGAAGATAGTAATATGTGACCATCCACCACAACTGAGCCCGGATGTCGCCAGTGCCACTATTGAGATATATGAACCAAAGAACTAAACAATAAACAATAGGAAACAAAGGATTTATTGACTTTTCACTACTTAATGTCAAGTACTATAGACATGATATACATCATTTTAAAGCTAATTTCAAGCAGAATATTATGGTTGAATATCTCAAAAATGATGATTGGCGACTTCAGGGCTCAGTTGTGCTGGATGGTCACATATATGCTATCTTCTGAAAATAGTAATATGCTATCTACTGAAGGTAGTAATATGCTATATACTGAAGTAGATAGCATATTACTATCTACTAAAGATAGTAATATATGATATCTTTGGAAAATAGTAATGCTATCTACTGAAGATACCAATATATATGCTATCTACTGAAGATAGTACTAATATACTATCTACTGAAGATAGTAATATGCTATCTTCTGAAGATAGTAATATATGCTATATACTGAAAATAGTAATATATGCTATCTAATGAAGATAGTAATATAAGCTATCTACTGAAGGTAGTAATATGCTATATACTGAAGTAGATAGCATATTACTATCTACTAAAGATAGTAATATATGATATCTTCGGAAAATAGTAATGCTATCTACTGAAGATACCAATATATATGCTATCTACTGAAGATAGTACTAATATACTATCTACTGAAGATAGTAATATGCTATCTTCTGAAGATAGTAATATATGCTATATACTGAAAATAGTAATATATGCTATCTAATGAAGATAGTAATATAAGCTATCTACTGAAGATAGTAATATGCTATCTACTGAAGATAGTAATATATGCTATCTACTGAAGATAGTAATATGCTATCTACTGAAGATAGTAATATGCTATCTACTGAAGATAGTAATATATGCTATCAACTGAAGATAGCAATATATGATGTATTAAACAGCAATACACAAGAAATGTGCCATTATAATGCAATTTGACTTGGCAGTAATGGAATAATGCTTGCTCATGATAAATTCAATTGCTTGAGTTTATTTTATGTTTAACACAACAACAAAATTGCACAAATTTGCAAACACAAACTCCATTTGGTTACTCAACTCAAGGCAATATTCAGTTGATGTTTTGAGCTTGTCATAAAAATGCAATTTCAAGGGCATTAGACAATGACATTGCAGAAATTACATTACTGGCAAACACCATTATTTTTACAACATGTATACACTATGGACCACTATAGCCTCATCCCAATTGCATAGTTCAATAACCTCAATTAAACTATAATAGGGCAAAATTTGACCTCAAGTTATATAGAGTATGAGTTTTGTACCCAAATTTTGAAGGTCATTCAATGAATGTACAAATGTATTAGGATTAAAGAAGTGCACCCTGATAGATGAGCATGTTCTGGCTCTATTTTCAGGAAATGAATAAGGTAAACATTGCTATTAGTATTTGACTGAGCAATAAAATTGTTGTCGACTATGATAAGACTGTTAAAAGAAATAGACAAAATACACCACAGCATCATGCTAAATTGAAATCTTTTGCATCGTTCATGAAATTATATGACGATAAAATATCAAGTCGCCAACCAATCTTCTTTTACATGTGATATTTACAATTGAATTGCATGACAGTAACAGACATGTGAGAGCTTTGTGGTGGCATTTAAGTTCTTTACGGATTTGTTTTTGATCAAAAATGCACACCTGAATTCATTTGAATGTGAAGATCTAATGCAATAATTACTTTTGCATTAGCACCTTTCAAATGAGCCATATTCCAGTTGAAATCCATACTCCCTATGGAAGACATGACCTTCATCTTCTACACAGGGGGTGTAAATTTCATATTGAGTCAGCCATTCAGGTAATCCCATTTCAAAACATTTTACTTTCTGTTCATTTCACGACAAATTCACGTTTAATACGTAACAAAGATATTACAGTGTGTACTAATAAACTAAACTGTTTCTCAACTTGTTATTTTTGTGCAAGCTCACATGAGCAAAAAAAAAAGTGTGTAAATAAATGTATATACATGCAGAATGATACCTTCCGGTTTTCCTTTCCTTTTGAAATTGAAAGGCAATTAAGGGCTCTTTTTGAAATTCCCTTAGACAGGAAGGTGTGCGCCATCCTGCAGCTTTCCTGTGCTAGCCTTCTTTTGTTAAAATCCTGTGTGATTATAACACTGCAATTAGTCACTTCACTGACTTAAATTAGGAGCGCGCTTTCCTGACCGAGCTTTCCTAAGGCGCGCGCTTAGCGAGGGGAATCCTGCCTTCTTTCTGTGTGAAAACGTGGTAGGGTATTTCAATATGAGCCCTAATTAAGTTCCATGGCAGTACTTTGAAGAAATGAAACAACCTTGAGTACTCATTTCAAATGTTTTCAGACTACGTCAAAATTACAAGGCTGAAAGCCTCATTCAAAATTCTTTAAATTACTGTAAAAAGTACATGATTTATTGATCGCAAAATGCTGCTATTGCACTTTTTCAACCTTCAGTAATAAAACTCGTCATCTCAATTGGATATTCCATTTAAAACCCACACTACCCCTGTGGAAGATTTAGCTCACATGTTCCACAGAGGGAGTATCAGTTTCAAATAGAATAGACAGTTAGGTAACTTCCACTTGAAATACTCACTCCAGTTGTGGAAGATATGGGTAAAGCCACAATACATGTACATGGGGAGTATGGATTTCAAAATGTTTTACCCTGACCAATTACCAGAGGATGGTGGCCGACTTCATTTAATGCGGCAACAGCCAATATCGTAAGCAAAACAAATATGACGGCAACACTGCCTGGACGTTGGACACAATTATTTTCCCCAAGTAGAGGTGCATTTTTAGTTTTATTGACCCGTTACAGAAAAAATGTGCACAAAATATATTTCCCAGTGCAATGTATACATTTTCGCATGAAAATAAATAATTTTGGATTCAAAATGAATGTGAAGAAAACATTGCCTTCGCTGGGGATTGACCGCTGACCTCATGGGCCGCAGGCGAAGTTGCTTACCATTACACCCATTACCGTACCCATATTGATACCTACAGAAGCATTTTTTCAGTATATATAATAACATGTCATTGCCACATACGGAAAAAATTAAAAATACAGTACTTACAATGAGGTTCACTGTCGAACCTCAATGGATTTAGACTGATGAAATATTGCTTCATAATATACATACACTTTTGGAATTATTTGAGACATTTTTGTGTTTACGTGTTAAACCAATGACGACGTCAAAATTCAGGCAATCTTGGCTGGCCCCCTGCCAATTACATTTGAAAAATATACGGCCTCTGTGGAAGATATTTCCAAAATCTTCCACAGGCGTAGTGTGGATTTCAACTGGAATAGCCCAATTTATCAGTTGGCTCTTACAATCAGAGCCGTTTCAAAAATTTGTGACTCTTTTTCTTTCAAATGTGAGATTCTGCTGGATTCTGTATAATAGTTCTCTTGAAGCTATCCAAAGTCCTCAATTTTTTGAAAAATCAAAAATCAATCTAATCCAAGAAATTTCAAAAGTGACAAATTTGAGCTATTTCCTCCTTCAAGGTGATCCCTTAACCAGCTATTCTAATTAACAGGCTCATTATACTTATAGCGTGACAAATCCACACTCACTCACCATGCTCATAACTAGCATGCTTCGAGAGAAAAGTCTATTTTTGTCACTTTTGAAATGCTTTTTTATTAGAATTAGTATTTTACTTAAATAAAGTTGCATAATGTCGAATGAGGTATCAACATATATGCAGAATAAAATTTGTCATCTATTGATAACTTCGTAAATTAGGATTAGTGTCTGTTCGATACTGCTTTGTTTTAATTAAGTGTTCAGATACTTTTTGTGCGCAGTATAGATCATTATTACTATTAACATTCACATGTACACTGGTTATTTAAGCCAAATTGTGTACAAGTTGAAGACCTCAGGAATTGTGACATTCATTATTGAGTGACTTATTGAATCCATTGAAGCATACATCATGCAGCAGCATTTCCCTCCTGTCAAACATGCATTCTTATTCCAAATATGGTAAAACCTTAGGGCAGTAACCATGGCAACATCATCAACCTGGGATTGTTTAGTCTATAATATAATGATCACATGTCAAGTTGGTGTGTTCTGTGGTTTTAATAAAACTCTTTTTTAATCAAAATTTGGCATAAATGTCCTCAGGAATTTCATTCAACATAACAAGTTACTGAGCTCATGTCAAAGCAGAGTAGCATGCCTTCCCAGGATGCAACAGAAGGCTATTCCAGTTGAAATCCATACACCCCCTATGGAATATATGACATCTACCTCCCACACAGGGGATATATAGATTTCAAATGGAGTCACTCATTCAGGTCAGGGGGCGCCACAGGGGGGGGGCAAGGGGGCAATTGCCCCCTATGATTTTCAAAAAGAGGTAAAAGGAAGGAATAAGAGAAAGAGAAGAAGGAGAGAGAAAAGGGAGGGGAGAAAAAGAGAGGAGGGAGAAGAAGAAAAGGAGCCATTCCCCTCCTTGTCCATGGTTAGAAGGAGGAACCACCCCCCTTCGGACATCTTGCCCCTTGTGGAATGCTGACCTATGCGGTTTTAAAGTTGTTGGTTTTTATATTTTGGGCCCATTTCCGGCAAATTGTTCCCCCATAAAAGTCACATGGCCTCTCTTGCATTCTCCCAACTACTTTCGCTCGCTACACTCGTGAATGGGCAAATGTTGTCCTTTTCTGGCTGAAAAAGCATACTTCTTTTTTTTCGCTCGCTTCGCTCGCAAAGTGGACCTTTTCAGCTTTTAGTGATTAGGGGGCGACTACCTCCCGCCTATGCACTTGATTGCGGCTTTCAATTTGAAATATTTCCAACCTCAAGACGGGTAGGCCTACCCCCCATTCATATAATTTTATCGTGCAAATTTATATAAAAAAACCGACATATTTACAATGCAACTGACTTAACATACCCGCTTATGCGACCAGAGGCGTAGATCTGACCGGTGTGGGGTATAAATCCCCCAATATTTTGATAGGGTAGATGGTCCATACAATCATTCCCCAATGTTGACGCCTGTATGTGAGTTTCTGTCCAAAGTAATCTCATATTTGGCCATTTTAGCCTAAAAAGTGCCAAATTTTTGCCAAATTCACGTTTCCACCATATTTCACTTCGTGCAAATTTGTACCATGAACTTATTTTGTTGCCAAAAGGTGCTGGATTTACTAATTGAGTAGGTCCATGCCTAAAACCACCGGGCTGAAAGTCGGGCCCGTGAATGAAATCCATAAAAATATGCGGTTGGAAAATAAATAAATAACCCTACAACGGGTGAAAATGGTGCATCAAATGGCTTCATTTGGGCTTTCATTTTGAAAATTTTCCAAATTCTGAGGGGGCACATCCCCCTCAGACACCCCCTGCGTCGCGTTAAGCGCTACGGCTAGCGCTGTCGCGCTGCATACAAAATTTCCGCAATTGTTTTGCCCCCCCTATCAAAATACCCTGGCGCCGCCCTAACTCCATTTGAAATTCACACTCCCTGTGCAAGTCATTGAGATCATGTCTTCCATAGGGGGTGTATGGATTTCAAATGGAATAGCCCATTGCAGCTGATAATCAATAATTTTGACAAATAGAGATGATTACTTTGACCATTGATTATGAGGTTTGCAAAACTGAGCTAATACTTTCAAAATGTGTGTGTGGGGGGACTTGTATTTTGTATTCTTATATTTCTTATATTCATTTGGAATCACAGAAAATGGTGACAAATGAAGGTATATGCTTTTACGAGGCAAAAAGCAACTTTTCTATGTTGCCTTCAGGAAAGAAAGTTTCCAATTACAAAGACCAAACTTTTGAGATGGTTTGTATGTTTAAAGGTGCAAAATTAACTATAGGGCACACTGTTTTATCGCTGTATTCAGACATTTCTTTCAATCATCACGACAAATCGTAAACAAAATCATTTCTGAGTTTGATTGACAGGTGATGCAAACTAGTCTTTAATTCAGTCCCTGATTATAGAAAGGTTCTGTGTGATTCAGCACAATCACCATTGCATTGTGGGAAGGCTGTAAGCTCATAATGTTATGTTGATTAATTTTTCACTCTCACTCCAGAGAAGATCTTACCCCTCCCAGAATCCTTTGCAACTTGATGCATCACCTCCTTACAGCAAAGGGCGATCACTTGTATTACTTTGTACAGGTTTTCATGTTCAAAATAGACTGGGTCAATAGTCATGAAATAAACATACTTTGCAAGATCTGGATGTGCTCTGTTCATTGTGGTACTTTTTGTCACTATCGACCCATGTTACACTAGATAGCAAATCAGTACAGAAAATTGGAATGGAAGAAATGCATTGTGGGAAGTGTTCGATATCTCCTCTGCTCTCATACACTCCTGTCTTTTTTTTACCTTCAAAATGTTTAATTTCATTAATTTTTTGCAATCAATTAAGACTTCAAGGCACAAGACAATGTCACAAAAAGGATGCACGCAGAGATCAGAGAGGCTGGTGTTGGTTCAAGAATGTACGCAATGATTTTTGTAATACCTCCGGAAATTTTCACTTATTAATTGTGATGATATTTACACATATAGTTGAATACAAAATGCAAGTTGATACACAGATAGTTGAGGCACCTTTCTTACTATCAATTTTCAACTTTAAACATTATTATGATATTTAGTTAATACAAGCATATTGCGTGACTATTCATCCACTCAGGCTAAAGTCAGAATTTTTGAAAAATGAGTTACACCATTACTAACTTACTCAATACCTACATGTATACTTGGTTGCAAAGTTATGAACCTTTTATTAAGGCCTATCCATTTGCTTATGTTTTTTTCTCCTCTCTTTTTGCCTATATCTCAGCTTCATTATTGCTGTCTTTAGCCTGATTGGCCCAGATCTGAAACTAGAAAATCTCACATATCTATGTCGATCACTTTTTTTCTGTAAACTCATCATTTCAATCCAAATTTATGCAAGATTTCAGGAATTTTACGTACATAATTGAGTCTACATGTATACAATTGGGAGCAAATTTAAGCCATACTTTTTGCATTATTGTAATGCCCACTGGTGTACTAAAATACCATAAAGCCTGAAATACTTTAATTACAGTAAAATTGAAAGTTTTATAACAAAATAAGGGTTCCCAGTTTGATTCACTAGTTCCCCCATAGAGCTCCACAGTTAAGCGCCTAAGTGGTTTTCCACTTCATTATTTTGGCATTTTTTGACAGTTCTTACTAATATTATGTAATAATTTTTGGCAAAGAATAAAAAAATATAAAATTGGACGGAAATCATGCTTTATATCTGTGTTTCATGATTCTAAGACCACTTGACTGCGTAGACAATCTTATTCCTATACATGAATCTGGACAAGATGTCTTGGTTATCAAATTACACATTGCCGTCCCATATCACAACACCAATATATTAGTTTCTTATATGAGTTGGATCATATTACCTAAGCACAGATGAGATCAGGATTACCAATTTTTTCAGCCCAAATCACTGGTCTTATAATCCAAAAGTCGCCCAATTTTTCTCTTAACCATTGGTTTCTATGGGACAGGAAACTACCGGAAGTCACAGGAACCAATGTTGAAAAGTCGCTCAATTGTTTTCTTAACCATTGGTTTCTATGGGACAGGAAATTGTCAAAAAGTTGCTGGGAAGATAGTTAAAAGTCACCCAATTGGGCTTAGTACCAAATCGCAGGTTTGGCAACCCTGGATGAGATGATGAATTTTGCAACAGAAAAATCTGTTGAGAAAGACTAACAACCAAAGAGGTAGGTATCAGGGAATGCAAGTCACTCATTAATTGCATAGGCCCTTATCCTCTAATAAACGCCCCTCCTTTAATAACGCTCTTTTTTTCCATACTATCTTGCGTAATAAAGCTTACCACGGTCCACACACGATTGGTAATTGGGCCATGGCATAAATCCTGCGGGAGGAATCCAGCAATATTTTCATAAGAGGGGCACCCCACCCCATGTTGACATGTGTATGTGGGTTTTTAACCTTATATTTGATCATTTTAGCCTAAAAAGTGCAAATTTTTGTGCTCTTTATATGAATTTGTTCCACTTTTGCACCATATGTCACCATTTTAGCTACAATATGGCAACATTTGTCGAGTGCTTCACGCTCATTTGTACCATAAACTTATTCTGTCCCCAAAAGGTGCTTGATTTCCTATACTTCAGGGGTTTTTTTCAACCCATCCCCACAATGTCAAAAAGAAATCAATGCCACTGCATTGGGCCCACATGCTACGTGATGTACTCTCCTGTGTCCAAAACATAATAAGAGTCAATTTTTACATTTTGAGAGAGACATCTGATATTGCGAGAGTTGGCTTGACTTGAATTTCACCAATTCAATCCAAGAAGTGGCCCTCAAAGGGTCCAAATCTCCCAATATTAATGATCAATACACATGCCTTGACATGCCATATTGTAATGGGCTCTTGTTCACTTAAGTCAAGAGATCGCGATACTACCTGTTATGTCAGGTGAGGCACATCTCCTAGAATTAATCCAATTGTAATTTCTTTTCTTTTTATTTCATTCAAATACAGAAGTTAAGATTGGAAAAAGTGGGAGAAGTGGTGAGAATTCTTTTGATTTCAATATTTTTACTATTGCCAGTTTTATATTTCATTTCAAGTAATAAAATACATTTTGTTGAATTTTAAGCAATATGCACTCTCACATTTAGATAAAAACTGAAATGTAAAGACCAAAGTTTGCCGTTTTACTAAAGTCAAATTGATGTTACATTCCCTTTATAGAAAGGCAATTTTTCCAATTTTTGTTTTTTATTAAACATATTACATGTACTTGCTTCAAGAATTTAAATGACCATGGGTCCATTTCACTAAACTATACGAAGATTCGTAAGTCTCTAAATTGTTCATAACTTATGACGAGTCGTAAGTTCCTTTTCTCTAATCTTGCTTATGAACGGTACCCTTCATAAGTAATAGCAATTTACTACAGGGACCCTTCGTAAAGTTATATCCAGTATTGGGTATTCATAACTTTACGAACGTTACTAGAGTTACGAAGGGTTAAAAGTTTAGTAAAATGGACCCAATAACTACAAACACCACTGTTCTTACAGGATTTCTTGCCGCTGAAGTCGGCCCTCCAAGTCAGCGGTGATCATTAGTATAGTTAGAAATATTTTTGTGGGCCTACTAATGGGTAAATAAACACGGTACTTGTTTTATTTGTTTTGTTTTTTTCAATATACTTTTTCGAAATGGCCAATTCTGTATGATTTTTCCACTTTCCGTAAAACAGTTAACTATGGAGTTTTCCTGAAATGCCTCGGAAAGTCTTAAGGCTACATTTTATTATTTACTAATATCAGGGATATGAGGCAACTCTGTCTCATATTCCTGCTAAGACACAGAAGCAAAACCCTAAAATCTGAAAATGGCATCTCTGTACAATTCCTTTATATTTGAGGTTGAAGGCATTGATTGTATACTTACGGATCGTAAATGTTTAGCTGCTTCCTCACAAATGTGCATGCCCCTTGATTCATTCACCTCAATGGATCCCAAGTACTGCAAAACAAAAACACAGTAAATAGGATTAAATTGACAGGCACTTGACAATCAAATGGGATTCAGACTTGAGGAGTTGGATGTGAATTGATATGAATTGGTCCACTTCTCAGGTCAAATCACATTTTTTTGCGGAGGAAAATGCATTAAAAAATTTATTGGCATGTGTAATGTTTGTGCTGCACTGATCTGAAGTACTGTAAAACAAGAAGAAAACAAAAATGATTCTATTGACAGGTTCAAGTTGATAAGAAAACAAGATTAATTTCAGACATTCAGTTGAATTGATGACTCCTTGGGTCATATCTCGCTATCTATTTTGAGGTCATTGCATGAAATCAGATGTGCAAAGTTATTATTGTCACACATTTGCTTTGATTAAAAATAACAAAATTTGTTTTATAAAAGTCTATTGAAAATTTTTCTATATTTATGAAATGAAATATCTGGCAAAAAACAAAGAAAACAGCAGTAATTAACGAAGTAGAAGTCCCATTGAAATGTAGCTAATTTAGATACTGTCAGTATCTAAATTACAGTTTCATGTATAATGCCTTATTTCGTCTTACATACATGACTTTTGGCTTAACCACTAGCAGGCTATGTTACCACATGTATGACAATGACAAAGGTATCAAAATCTGAATTTTGATGATTTTTATGATTGTCCTGATGAGCAAATCACTGAATAGGCCTTTAATGTGCATTCAATATGCAGGCTAACTTGCTGTGATTGCGTTCAGAAACGATACAAACATGGGTTATTTATGTGCAAAATTGGAACAATTACACACTTTCCAGTCAATTAATGACCTGCATTTGTACCGGCATATTTACAAATAATAAACTATGATTGGATCACACACATCGCATTGCAGTTTTAAAAATGAATGCGGAATGCTGGGTTTTTTTAAGGTTTTTAAAAAAAAAAATTTTTAAACTTAATTTTGAATTAAGATTTAGGCACCCCTAGAAGCTGGATCTACAATGTACTAGCTTGACCAACCCAAACAAAATCGTGTTAGAAACAAACTGTAAATCCACCATAACCTAGATATTGAGGCCTGTATCACATCAAAGTAATCAGACCTTGTTAGGAAGACCAAGGAAGTTGAATAGGGCCAACTATATCAGTATTCAGGAAGTTGTGGCATCTCTAGCTCAATGCTTAGCCTTCCTGTATTCCTCAATCTCATTCTGATTAAGTTCAAAAAGTCAAAAATCAAATTTTATATTTTAAATGTTAAGACACCATCAGTGATCTCCAGAGTGAGATTTCAATTTTTTTTTCAATTTGTCAAGGTGGCTAAAAAGTGAAGGACAGGTCTGTTGAATTGATAAGAAAAATGTACATGTACATCTTGCAGAAAAGTGTCAATCACAAATGTATCTTTATCCCTCTCCATGGGTGTGTTGGCTGCAGACAACAAGTTTCAATTTTTTTTTAATTCAAAAATATCAGAATTGTACATTTTCATGACCATATTTGGAATCAGCATGAAAAATGCATTAAAATGAGAACAAACAAGACAAAACAAATATTGGTTCAGTGGTTCTTGAGAGAGCTTTTGATATTTTGAGAAAATATCTCAAAACATGTTCTTTTTAAATTTATGTTGAGCACTTTTTCGTATTTTCATTTGAAAATATATCATAGGTTTACGCTCAGCGACGTCGACGCTTTTTGAGGAAGCTGTTTTGCGTACGTATCTGTGCAGTGTCTTTAAATATGTGCATGTTCAGTAGCTACTCTGAGGATGCTCACTATTTGAAGCTGCACCCGATGAAATGCACATTGACTAGCCAAGAGTCAAAATCATTTTAAAAAGCTATACTTGAAGCAAATCATTGATAGACTATGTCATAACATTCCAAAGGGCATTTCTTGAAAATAGGATATGCTGTAGTCCTGAAACGGGACTAGTATGAATATTCCTTTTGCTTTTTAAGGTTGGGTCCATGGCTCCCATCTTTAAACTCTTCTGATACTTCTACTGAAATTCATGCTATAAAAATATCACTTTTGGACTTAATACTTGAAACCTTTTCAACCGATGTCACCTAAGGCCAACAATAACACATAGAGGAAGTTATCAAATTCCGCAACCTGCCTGTCTTTCCTGTATAAGGGCCAGTGACATTGTGTTTACTGTAGTTCAATATTCTGTATACAATTACATGTTAGTCTGATGGTCATTGATTCACACAGGCAGGTATCATATGTGATGCTATTGCGTCATCATGCGAACAGTCATATGGTCACAGACTGAGCTTGGCCGGGGCAAGCTACATCCCTGTAGCATAGTAGGCCTGTGCACGTGTCTGGCACCCGAGGGGTCTGGGGTTCAAAACCGCACCCAAGAAAAAAGTTTTCTCTTCTTCTTCTTTCTTTCTTCCTTCCTCCTTTCATTCTACCTCGCCAAAAAACAGCGAGGGCATTAGGGTTAATTGATTAATTTGATACTTTCTTACATTGTATAATGCTGAACACACAAAGAACACCCCTGCATAATTATCAATGTATAATATCAATCATAATTGCAATTATAATTAAATCTGCAGTACCAAAATGTACTTTTGATATTGGGCTGTGACCACATTTTTCAAAATAAAGAAAATAAAAAGTACCGTAATTAATAATTAACAGATACCTCGAGCCTTTAAAAAAAAATTCAACAGTAAACTAAGAATTCTAGCTATTCACAATAAAGCATGTAGCGGATTTGCGATGTATCGTGATGTATCATGGGAAAAGTGTCGACATCAAGTCCGCACATAATACTGAATATTACCATGCTATTACATAGGAACATGTGACAATATTTTTTAGTTTGTCAAAATAAAAGGTGTTACACGCGAATCGATACTCAATAATACTTAATAATGTGATTTGAAATGTGCACAATTAATTTTTTCTCTATCGATTTAATATAATCAGATTATTGACAAACTAAAAAATATGTCACGTGTTCCTTTTAATAGCATGATACATCACGATTGATGTCGACCTTATCGCAAACATCACGATTGGCGGCGCTTCTTATTGTGAATAGCGAGAATTGTTCAATGTGGCCTAATTGATCACTTTTGATATTGAAAATTTGATAACAATGATCACAATGAGCCAGATGGTTGCACTCCCAATGACACAGTTCAACACTGCTCATACCAATTATAGCTCAAAATATGACATCAAATTGATGGAGTATGAGTTTTTGTACCCAACACATTCAGAGCTGTTCAGAGGTCATCCTGTGTATGCACAAACACCCTTCCCAGAATCCTTTATTACCACTTTATTACAGCAAATGACACTCCTATTACTTTGAATGTGTACATGTTCCCTTTGTTTTCATGTTGAGAATAGACTGGCTAAACATGGGTCGATAGTCAAGAAATAAACTCATACATTGCAAGATCTGGATGTGATCTGTTCATCGAGGTACTTTTTGTCACTATCGACCCATGTTGCACTACAGTCTGTCCACCAAATCTGCGGCATCGGGGTCGATGCTTTGCGTCACACGCGAGCGCGACGCGACGCGTATAGAGCGTGGTGCACAGATCGCGCAGCAGTTGGCACGCCAAAGAAGCATTGCACTGAAATAATTATTCTCATACCTCCAGTTTCCGAGGTCTATTTACTTTGTACTTCTATGTGGACAGACTATAGATAGCAAATCAGTACAGGAAATTAAAATGGGAGAAATGCATTGTGGGAAGTGTAAGATATTTTCTCTGGTAAAATATTATATCTAACTTCACCTGTACTCAAGTAACCTTCACCAAACAATGCAAGCAATTAACTTGGTTATTGTAATTTAATTTTCTTTGAGTTCCCCAGCTACGATTTAATCTATCTTCTTGCTACATACAAAAGGTATCTTATAATCTTCACACGTTTTCTTCTCGCTTTGTGTGCATGTATGAAAAACTGCAAAGCTTCAGTGTTCTTCGCTGTATGAACTTTACTTATTTGTAGCATGGCATATTCACTCCAGAGTCTCCAGTGATATCTTTATACTGTATAAGTGGTAATTTTCGCGAGGGTTTTATTTTCGTGAATTACGCGATTAGAGCTCCAACCGCGAAAATAACACCTCGCGAATGTATGCAATAATGTATTACAAGTATAGGGAAGGACTGGGCAATCGCGAAAATAACTTTCGCAAAAATGTGTCTCTCACTCCAAATCGCGAAAATAACTGTAAGTGAAAATTACCACTTATACAGTATTTTATTACCCCCACGACCCATTATCCAAAATCGCGCACTGTGATTTGTTGAAACGCGTCACGTGACAGACCATTAATTAGCGATAAAGTGTCAAGGGCAACGAACTTTATGTTCTTCTATCATCACAGCGCACAGCAGAGCGCACAGCACACCTGCTTATGTAGGGGAGAATGGAATGTCAGGGGTGTGTTATTGTATGTGCATACCTGCTTATAGGGAGAATGGAATGTTAGGTTGTGTTATTGGAATGTGCATACGCTTTGGCTACCCGTATGCGCTCTACCTTGAGGTAAACAACTTGAAATATTTGGGCAAAAAATTGATATTTTCTCTTTAAATCACACTATTTTGTGGTAATAGAATAGAAATAAAGGGTGCAGCATTATCCTTTACACGCAAATAATGTGTCCTCGGCAGTAAGAACGTTTAAATAATGGGTTCGGCTGCGCCTCACCCATTATTTACGTTTTTACTGCCTCGGACACATTATTTTCGTGTAAAGGATCATGCATTACCCTTTATTTCTTAAGTACATGTAGTCAGAAATAAACATCAGCAAGAATGAACATTTCTTAAGTTAGAACAGACCAAGGCAGCCTTAGAAAGCCAGTCTATGGTTAAAATCACTTTGCTCTGATCCACTCATATTAATAGGTGGACTCAGAACATTGTGGATTGATACAGAATAGTCCACACCCGGTCCCCGCACTCCCTGCATCCGCGGGTATTCATGCTCGTCGAAAATTTCGCGAAATAGGGGTGTTTTCAGATGAAGAAATGCGATTCATGAAACACACAAAAAAGGGTGTTTTTTGTTCGCGAAATTGAAAAAAAGGGTATTTTCATGGAGCAGCCTACGTGTTTCTGTCAGAAAAGGGTATATTAGAAATATCGTTCGCGTTTTAGCGAAAATAGGGGTATTGTCGAAGGGCAAATAATTAGCAAATCGCTAAAAAAGGGTGTTTTTCCCATAAAAACTTCGCGAAATGAGATGCAAAAGGGGGTGTTTTTAAAGTTCACCGACAAGCATGAATACCCACGGATGTACGGAGTGCGGGGACCGGGAGTCCACACTCCACACAGCTGGGTGCAGCACCTATAAGAACTGCGCTTTGCATTGACCACACTTTTGTGAATTAACGCAGGCATAAGTTGGGACTTTACTGATGGGCACAGTAACAAAACCCGAAAAATGCTCCCCTTAAGAGCTGATCATAGTATGATCTATAAAGCTCACAAAAAATACATGTGTGCAAGCATTTCTAGGCTTAGAGCATTATTGCTAAGGAATTGCAATCATGGCTTTCACTGCACCTTGACTCCAGAGCTCCATCTAGCTCACAGAGATTTTACTTCAATTTACAGTAAATCTAAAAAAAAAACCTGTTACAGGGATCTACGTCACAATTCTAACCAGCCATCCCAGTTTATGGCTAATGGCTAAATGAGATTGTTTACGATGCTGATACTCTCACTTTGTTTTCCATAGGTGTAGATTGGGGGGGGATAAATCCCCCAATATTTTGATAGGGGGGCTGGTCCACAATCATCCCCCCAATGTTGACGCCTGTATGTGGGTTTCTGACCAAATCATCATATTTTCCTTGTTGGATATTATTGAATTTGTGCATGCTAAAGCTTATAAATCAGTCCAAATGAACAAATTACATGTTTACAACTAGTTGAACATTCAATTTTCATCTAGAAAAATCCTAAAGATGTTAAGCGCTGCTTTAACATATATTATATGGCTCTACCTACATGTACAATGTATGTATGCTTGCCATGTGATGTTATCAAATGATATACATGTACCTGTGATTATGTCTGCACATCCTACCTAATTGATATAACAGACACCTTTCCTTTTAAAGGCCATTTTTGGTCATTCTCATGCGTACCAGGTACGACACACTTGATCTCATATCACAAGCATGCAAATGGCTTTTTTCAAAACTGACTGAAAAAGCGTGTGAATTTGGCCTTAAAAGGCCCAAAACAGCCTGAAAAAAAATCAGATATCAAACCCATGATAATATCAGCCTATTCACCATGGTATTAAATATTTCACCATAGTAATACGTCACTACGGTGATGTGTCAGAAATAAAAACCAACAAATCTCAAGCATTGCTCTAAAAGTGGAAAATTTTGCGGAAAACTTATTTTCATGCTTTTTTTGCTGCTGCAAAAAATAAAAACATATTCTTTTATGAACAGTCTGTGCAAGAAAACTCAATCGCAAATTTCAAACCAAGCAACATGTAGTTCAAAATCGGCAAAACACAAAAAATTATTTGTGAAGAGTGACACTTTTAGTTACTCTATCACCACAGAAGATATCTGACCCATCCCAGAATCCTTTGCATGTCGGCGACAGCACTAATGACTGGTCACATTATCTCCATTGCTAATAACCAATATTAGCTATATATTTTGATACTTCCGGCAGATGCAACATGCCTTTAACTCCACCTTTTGATGGAACCCTTTTCATCCATCCACTGACACACACATTCATTTGTTATTCCATCAAGCCTTTTAATGCACTGCTGTTAAATATTGATATGCATCATTCTGCTATACATTTACATGTAACAGACTCTCAAACCAACTCCCTTGATATGCATCTCTCATACTGTATTTAAGATGCAAGGTCTAACTGCATGTTTCTACAGAGCGCCATTTTCTGAATCATAGCGCACCATACCGTGCGACGGCAGGTAACAAACTCTGTGGAAATGTGCAGTTGTCGTATGATTTTCAGTTAATCTGTTGTCCTGCATCATGATTCACCTCAGGAGGTGGATCCACCTCCTGAGGTGGATCATGCCGTACCAAAGTGGATGATCTTCGCTGTGGAAACAAGCAGGGTAACAACTTTCTGTGTAACAGCATGACCTCACTATGCTTTGCGCATCACAGGAATTGCTCTCCGGACTTTTGGGTCTTCAGTATAAAGCTGTGCATTGAAGAAAACACAATTTTTGCTCTCAATGGCAACATGAAGGACAACGGTTTTCGTCATGAAGGATAACGGTTTTCGGCATTTCTATACCCAAAAAACTGGTGGATAAAAAAAGCGTGGAATGGCACGTCTTCTGTGGAAACACGCTGTAGGAAAAATATTCTGATCAGAGGCAGAATGAGGTGGGGTCTGCCTCCCCTTTAAAAAAGTGAGGCAAAATAAGATGTCCAGGTGCATTGACAATGGGTAATTTTGACCATCTATTTGCAACATTTTCTGGGTAATTTTGACCCCCTATTTGCAAATCTTTTCTGGGTAATTTTGACCCCCTATTTGCAACATTTTCTGGGTAATTTTGACCCCTTATTTGCAACATTTTCTGGAAAATACTGAGTAGAAAAGGCCATCATTCCAAGTTCAACAAAGACTATCAGATGCAGGTGTGTTACATGATTCATGTAGAAGCTTTAACAACCTTGATTCAGGTGAACTTGTTATTGTTAGTCCTTGGTTACCATGACAACCATAATACTCTGCTACAGAATCAAATTTGCATAATCTAGATTCACCAAGATCTCATCTACTGGGGATCTGCAAGTCAAATTTGGATAACTGTGGAATAAATCAAGGCACTTTACAAATTTCAAATGTAAACATGGTAAAGCAGGTGCTATCATGAGCTATTCCAGTTGAAATCCATACATCCCCTATGGAAGATATAACCTGAATCTCTTAAACAGGGAGTGTGAATTTCAAATGGAATCGCCCATACATGTAACCAACCCCATTTGAAACTCACACTTCCTGTGTGGAAGATTTTAAGGCTTCTTAATGTCTTCTATAGGGGGTGTATGGATTTCAACTGGAAGAGCAATTGAAAATTGTTGTACAAATGTAATTTTATATCACCATCATCTTGTATTCCTGGCATAATTGAGTCCAAATGACCTCATTGCCAATGACAAAGTTCAATAATCTTTATTACCAACCATAGCACAAAATTTGACCTCAAATTGTGGAGTGTGAATTTTTGTTACAAATTCATTTAGAGGTCATACAGTGTAAAAGCATATTGGGGTTAAATAACTTTGCCCTGATCTATGAGAATGGTTGAGATCCTAGCGTTTGGGTTACATCTGCACTATTCAGGGTAACTTAATATTTGAAGAGTTCACAGGCAATGATGATACATCTGAATGCATACAATCACAATATTAATACCAAATCACACAAGGGAGCTTTTTGATATCACATCTTGCACCTGAACTTCATTGTTGGCCTCTGAACATGTTTAAAGCAAAACCTCCTATGTAACCTGTTGGCAGTTTGGTTTTTAAAAACAAGTTCATGAGGTTTTTCCTGCCCAACGACGACTTATCTTAATACTATTTACAGAGTGTCCGTCCGTCCGCGCGCTATCGCGTCGCGCTTTCACTGGGTCCGCGCGATATTGCGTCTTGCGCTGAGTCCGTGCGCTATCGCGTGCACGCGGATCGCTTTCGCTGAGTACCAACGGGCGCAGTGTGTGCAACTGAAAGCATTAGGCCTAACTGTGTGACTAGGCCTACCAGGTGCATCTCATCGGACCAATAGGCCTATTTTAAACACATATTTCAATACGGAACGCGTGCATAGGCCTATTTCAGTAGAACATGACTATTTCGGGTCATCCAGAATGGTTAACATTAAAATAATCAGTTATGGTAAGGCATTATAACCCGTTATATTAGGCGTTATTGCGTTTACTAATTTCGGGGTATTTTCGGGATCCTCCTTGGAAGACGTAGGCCTAGGTGTTAGGCCTATATCATAGTAGTTAGGTCAGGGCAGATATATTAGTAACAGGTGTTGGGCAATTAGAGATAGGCCTATTACAAGAACTGCCCGACCCGAGAGCCGCGAAATCTAGTATTATATAAAGACTGATTCTGAACAAACCTTGAGATAGATGATCTGCATTGGATAAAATACCATGTATCTTTGTGTATTCAAGGCAACATAAAGCTGCAGAACAAGGGTAATTCACTAGTCATGCAGTATTATGCTATCTTCTGAAGATAGCACTTTAAATCTAGTTGAGAGGTTTTACTGCAACCTGTCAACAAAAGGCTACACCAAAACAAGGATTGACAATTCAATGCTACAGGATTAGAAGCTTTATGATCTTACATTCAGTGTTTGAAATAAGCACTTGTCTTCTTGTCCGTTTGTCCAAAAAGTCACTGAGGACAACCATGATGAGACAGGAGAGCTAAGGGTTCTAGGTAATTGCAATAACCCGTTTTTTTTCTGTCCTTCACATAACCCTTTTCATGTCTAAAATAGTTCTTTGTCTTCATTTTAATTCTTTATAGAATAAGAACTATATTTAAAGAATTAAAAGACTCTACACACAGGGCAGCTTTAAAGAACCTAAAAGGTTCTTAAAAGAAAGAACCGTTTTAGGTTCTATATGCAGTAGAACTTTTTTCTAACAGTATGGAGATACAGGTTCATAAACACATAGGCACCGTGAGTAATATTTCTGGGTTTGTCACACAAAATAAGAAATAGCAGAATTTAAGTAGTTGTTACTAATGACTTTCGTCATCATTCATTCCAATTGAATTTAAACTTGTCGTTAGTAACAACTTGTTGCTAAATGAATCTGTGTTTACCAACAGTAACTAGTGACCCTGGGGCTGTAAACACACTGGTGACTTATCATATTTACAGACCCGATTAAATTTTCTGAATACAAATTGAAAATTGCAGACTGCAAACACCCACCAGATATTCTCTGAAGTCACGTCCACATGGAAGGCTCAGTAAGCAACACTGTTCTCAAGCAAAAACTTTGGGAAATCCACTGCTGTGTCTAATTACCACTGATTGGCCCATGTGCCTAGGTGCCTTATAATGTAAGTTCTTGACCTATGTCACTCCTCATGGGCTATTGTTCACTCTAGATAGCATTTTATTAAAAGAAAAATTTTTTTAAATACCAATCCCAAAGTTTGCCCCCAAATTTACACCCAAGAATTTTATGTGATTCTCAAGTGGTCCTCGAGTGCTACTGCCATGTGAACAAGCCATGTTGAGATCCTTGAGTGTTTGGCTTAAGGCCGTACTACACCCATATATTGGTTTGATTGGTCTAAAAAAATATTTTTTCATTTATAGCTAGGCGATATATGCACGGATCATGTGAAATAAAAATAATTATGAAACAACTTCGTAAAAGTGTCCTATTTCACCCATTTGTCTTAAAGTTGATTGGTTGGTAAGGACGCTTATATCCACTTTTTACGTCTGTGACAGGCGGCGAGGAAGCGCAACACGTTACGCACGAGGCTGGCGAAGATACACTGACAGCCCCATTCAAAATACACGGTTAGCAATTACAAATAGAAAATTATCATACTTGCAGTAGGGTACTTTGTCGTACCCCGACGGTTTTAGAGTAAGATAATTAATTTTGCTTTGACACCACATAACAATTTTAGAATTGTTTGTGACGATTTCATGATTATGTGTTAATCTAATGGTGACCTCAAAATTGGCGATATCGCTTCCATCACCGCCTGGTATGTGATGTCAATCTCCATAGGGATGGGCGATACCAATTGTCGATCTAGAGCAGTCAGGGGGGTGGGGGCGTAATTTTTAGAAAAAATTAAATTAAATTTAAA
Organism: Amphiura filiformis; assembly: GCF_039555335.1. Classification (NCBI taxonomy): domain Eukaryota; kingdom Metazoa; phylum Echinodermata; class Ophiuroidea; order Amphilepidida; family Amphiuridae; genus Amphiura; species Amphiura filiformis. The sequence continues at coordinate 28,552,972 of NC_092629.1, forward strand.
AAATGGTCATGGAGGCGCTTGCATGACGCAGGAGGTTGTCTGAGGAGGATGTTCCCCCCTCAGAAGTAAGAAACTTGTGCAAAATGAAGATCTAATTGAAGCGATTTGGTGGACAATTTTGGCACTATTACTAGTGTAAAATTTTAGGTTTGGCGGCCGAAAATTTGTGAAATGTGCGGTTCATGAAGCCTTTCTTGGACAAGTTTCCCTATTGTCGTGAGGCCTATAAATTGTTTTAAACATAAATCGGCGAAAGAAGAAGCGAAAATGGCCACTTGTATATCGATTACGCATGGGGAGTGTAAAATGAAGAAAATTGAAGTGTTTTGGTGGACCATTTTGGTACATGTGTAAAAGTTTAGTTTGAAAAAGCCGCAAATTTGTTAAATGATAGTCCATGAAACCTTCCTTGGACAAGTTTTCCCTGTAAGCCTATAGCCTACCCTTATAAATTATTGTGTTAACATAGGGCTTAAATTGGCAAATGTTGGAAGAAGAGCGAAAATGATCATATGTTTATCCACTACGCAATGGGAGTCTGAGGGGGATGTTCCCCCCTGAGAAGTTTGAAAAAATTGCAAAATGAAGGTCGAATTGAAGCCATTCGGTGCATTGTTTTTACACTACTATTTGAATCAATTGCTTTTTAACAGAAAAAAAGGGCCCAAACTCAATTTGCAAAACTTGAGATTGGCAATTACTAAAGCATGCATAAATCGATGAAGTCGGTATGGAGTCCGTCTTAATACTGACATTGGTGGCAAAATGTGAGGGGCCCTGCATATCGGGCGGACCATGAGTCATTTTCACATGCTTTTAGGACGAGGACCCGCCTTCAAGCAATGCCTAAAATAATCGTGAGGCCTATATAGGACCTACTTCCAATCGTCCCGACTGTGCGGTTATTTACACATGGGCCTACTCAATTACGTGCAATTTAGTTTCTCTCCTCCTTTCCTCCATTTTCTCTTCTCTTTTTCTCCTTTCTTCCCCTTCTCTTCTCTTTATTTTTGGGGGGTGGGTCCGCCAGCCACCTGAATCCGCGCCTTAATTGAGTCAATGTGTATGTTGGGACCGGGAGGGGAGGGGGGTACTGAGGCGAGGCCTACCACATTTAATAACGAACTTACTTACTCTTTGTGGGATTTCGAATCGCAACACAGGTAATATTAAAACCAGTAGCAAACTTCACTTAAACCAACAAGATAGGCCTACAACAACTTTACAACTTTCTTTTTAATTAATGAAACAAAGCTTATTTTTGACTCAGAGTTTAAATTTAAGATGCTAGCCGAAGTCAATAACTTTGCACATTCTTCGGGTTCCTTTGTTTCCACTCTTGTTAAAAGAAGACATAAAACCTGATGATCAGCTGACTCTTTCTGTTGACAATTTAAGTTTAAAACATTATTAACACAATTATTTGTTTTCAATTTTTCAATACGTTCCATTAAATACCGGTATCAGAGAATCCGCGATATCGAGTACCGCTCAACCTTAGTCAAAGGTCAAAACCAATTATAAAAATATGGCTTCATGTAATTTCGTCGGCTTCGCTTGTCTTCAAGCGAGCAGTGATTTTCACGGATTTTACAAGCTTTTACACATCATTTTCTCAAAATGGAAGGAATACACACCGCTACAGGTAAGTGACGAAACCGTTATTACACATGAAGTTTTAGGGTGTGTCCAACACTTTAATTTTGAGGTTTTACCATTGTGAACATACCGATTCACATTATAAATCGTATTTTGTAAGCTTTCTATTTTCTCAGAAAACTGAGCAAAAATTCACCTAATACTGAAAATTGACTGTTTTGACTGTTCTTTAATTTCAACCTTATCAAACCTGAAACAAATGTGCTGCCTTGCGAACACAAATTTTGCATATCATTGTCAACTGGAAGGGGAAAATAAGTTTAATTTCATTGATAACATGAAATTGATGCATATTTGTGTTTTCAAAGCTGTGCATAATTAATGCATTTCCAAAATAAAAAATATTTTGGTACTATTAGGGTCTGCCATTGATGATTATAAGTGTGTGTAGGGCGATTCACGCTAGCAGAACTTTATGAAATTGCAAATATGATCAAAATTGTGATGGGGTCATCATGTACCTCTCTTTGGCTTGTACAATTAAAAGCATGTAAGCTACATTATTATCAATACCACCAATAGAACGAGAAGATTTGCCCCTTCATTATGCATACCACTTTGACCAATTTTTTTTCTCATTTCTTCACAAAATGCAAAAAACCCACAAAAAAATGTGATGGGTGTAGTACCCCCTTAAGGGGGTACTACACCCCTGTGGCAAATGTGTGACTATTTTTGCATTTTTCTCCAAAAATAATAAGACACTGGTAACAAAAGTTATGTATATTATTGGGGCAAGGAATCAAATTACTACACTGAAATTTCAGTGACTCAAGACAAGCGGTTCAGTATATATGATAGAAAATGAGGTACATCCTAGTGGTACCTTATTTCTTATCATAAATAACGAACCGCTTGTCTTGGGTCACTGAAATTCCAGTGTAGTAATTGAATTCCTTGCCCGTATAATATACATAACTTTTGTTACCAGTGTGTTATTAGTTTTTGAGAAAAATGCAAAAATAGACACACATTTATCGAGGGGTGTAGTACCCCCTTAACCCACTGAATCAGCTGACAATCATAACAACTGATAATCTGATTGGATGATTACGCGTCAAACCATTGGTCAGTGCAGAGGGGGGCGCTCATGAAACCTCCAAGTATGTCACTCATTAACAGGGTGCTCGCGTCAATCCAAGCAAAAGAGTGCCATATTTCTCTGGAAGCTAGTATAGCTGCATTAAATTGGGCCTCATAATAATAATAATACACATACTTCGAGACAGCTTTTTAAATGAAGAAACAAAGTGCTATTGAAATGGGGAAAAATGCAAGTGGGAGGAAACATTAGGTGAATACTCAGTTTTAAGGTTCTTCTTGAAGGTTTGGACATTGGCAGAGTCACAAATGTGGGAAGGCAAGCCATTCCATAAAACAGGGGCAGTGATGTAAAATGCTCTGTCACCAGCCAACTTGTGGGATCTGGTAATGGAAAGGCAGGCAGCAATAGAGCGCAATGAGTACCCACAATGACAGGTGTGAAGGATGGAGAACAGGTATTCAGGTGTAGATGAAGCAAGAACCTTATACACACAGACGAGAGTGCGGTACTGGACACGTTAAGCAACTGGAAGCCAGTGCAGAATGGTGAAGCAAAGGAGAAGTATGAGTATATTTGGGCTGGATGAGTCTGGCGCACTTGTTCTGGCAAAGCTGCAGGCGGGAGAGGTTTTTTCTGGGAGATGCCATTAACCCTGAGGACGGCATACTACAAAATACTACTTGATATATGCGCTGTAAGTGCATGCAGCCCACGTGGTGTGATGACGCAATCGCCTTAAGTGGTTCGAATCCCACCCAGAGCAAACAACTTCTTTCCTCTCTTTATTCCTTCCTTCTTTCCCCTGCCGTCGCCAAAAAGCCCTTAGGCGGTTAGGGTTAGAGTTACCACTATCGAAACTCAATATAGGCTTCCTTAACCCTAACAGGACGGTATACTACAAAATACTACTTGATATATGCGCTGTTCGTGCATGCATCCCACGTGGTGTGATGACGCTTAATCGCCCTAAGTGTTATATAGGCACGGTTTCGCTGGCCAGCGAAGCCCAAGACCTGTGGCAAAGTGTCGCCGACCCAGTGCCTGGCATGCGAGGGGTCTCGGGTTCGAATCCCACCCAGAGCAAACAACTTCTTTCCTTCTTTTCTCTCTTTATTCCTTCCTTCTTTCCCTTCCCGTCGCCAAAAAGCCCTTAGGCGGTTAGGGTTTGGCAAGGAGGAGCAGTAATCAATCTTGGATAGGACAAGAGTCCTAACCGCATTGGTACATGCATCATATTCATAGCAGTGCTTTGATATCCACTTGATGGATATAAGCCACTATGTTATAAATCCATGTATTTTTTCCTTTATAACATCATCTGCTTTGCTTGGAGCAAAATAAATTTACACAAATCCAAAACAATACACACAACCTTAACTTTAAAGCAACCCAAATTTGAAGCAATAAAAACACCTCTGATCTGAATATAGTAACACTTGAATTAGGTCAGCATATGTGGGCTAGCTGTAATAACAACACTGAAGTAAGAGCAACTCAAGAGTCAAAATAATCTCATAATCTGCATCAACATTCATTGACCCCCATTCAACATTGCCAGTTCACAACTTGACCCCATATTATGTGGAGGATGAGTTTAGTACCCAAGACATCAAAAGGTCATATGAGTGTGTACAAGCGTATTAGGGTTATAGAACTGAGCCCTTACATATGAGAATGAAGGTGATCCTAGCACAAGCAAAATGCAAATGATTACTATAGTATACATTGTAGGGCCCACATAGGATTTCTTCAAAAAGGATACACAAAAGTAGTCAGTTGTTCACTTGCCGTGTCTGTCGTATTTATTTTGTATTATATCAGAGGGGAAATCGTGATTGCTCTTGATGTGTGTGTGATCTCAGTGTTGTTTTTGTGCCAATTTGATGACTGGGTCAACCGATGTATTTATTAATGAGAAACTCATGTATACACACTTTTATTTTCACTCAAAATATTTGTCGCCAATCATCTTTATTTTGTGCTCTCAGACTGCAAAATCTGCAGTGCCGACTGCGAAAAATAATAATGCAAAAATTTAAATTATTAGCCTTATTTTCTTTATCTTTAGTTTAAACTTGTGTTTACCTCTTCATCTATTACATATTATAAATGCATGAAAAACCAATAGATGAAGAGGTAAACATTAGGTCTAAAAAAAATTAATTGATTGGCGTAACATAAAAAAAAAAATAGGGTAGGTAGGTCAGGATTTTTTTTTCACTTTTTAAGCTGTAAATTTCGTTTCATAAAGGCTTTGGAACTTTTTCCTTCTTTTTTAAAAAATTTATTCATTTATTTTTTTAATTTTATTATTTTTGAAATGGTCTGCATGTTAAGGATAACTGTAATTTTTTTGTAATTGTTTTCCAAATTTTTTTCAAATTAACTGTGAATGATCCTAGCACTCCAGAAAAGGTCCAGTGGTTCTCCAAAGTCGCCAAAAACTTTTTAAAAAAAATTGTTTAACCGTAATCTGATCTGATACGGTCCTGCGCCATGAGTTGGGATACCTAATTTGGCCGTGGAGTAACACTTTTCGACTTTAAGTGATGTTTATGACATCATATTTTCCATAATACTTGTCATACAATAATAAATTTGGTGTCATTTTAAAGAGTAATCTATACTCTTTCCATAGCAATAAATAAAATTGGTTCATATTGTTTCAGTTTCAATTAGGATTAATTAATTAATGAATTGGTGATTGCGGTGGTGGCTAGGGAGCCGGTGGCTAGGGAGCCATTTTCACACTTTTAAAAGTTAATTTTAAAGAAACGGGAAGGTCCATGTGTCATGAAAACACAATTTCTGGATTAACAGACCCCAAATACATATAAACAGACACCAAAATGAATTAAAAAGCTTTAAAATAAGAAATTAACATCATTTTATTACAAAAATATATTTTTTGCGACCCTCCCCCCTTCTTGACAATGGTATTTTGGCCAGCACCAGCTCATTTCTTGGTCGATTTTCATTAAAAAGGTGTCAAAATGCTCAGGAAAACAAGCCTCGTCAAGTAAGATGTTACTTTGCTGCAAGATGAAAGCCATTGTAATTTTAAAAATTTCCATGTGTTACCGAAAAGGGTCCCAACTCATGGCGCAGGACCATAGTATGGTCCTGCGCCATGTGTTGGTATGGTATACCGATATCGCAAATATCAGGCCGATACGATATCCAATACGATTGAGTCCTATATATTAACACTTGTGTTTTGAGTGAAACTGATGGTAAAAAAACGCCCTCTTACTTTAACAGCGAAGACGCAGGTTCCAGCCCTGACCAGCTTCTCGTCCATTTGCCATTGGTGCGGCTTAGATGCCGGAGGCACATATGTCTCCTTCCTACGGAAACTACTCCGTAACTTCTTCATGCTGAGTGAGCGTCGCGAGACGGTTGTGTCGTTTTGGACTTGTGGCGCGTCTCACGCTGGCTGGGGCGGTTGTGCGGTCCTTCCTCACCGCCACCTTCGTGGTGCTTCCGGCTCCGTCCAAAAAAAAGTCTCTGTAATAAGAAAATGCAAAGAATTAAGTTTTAATTTCATGAATCCAAAGTTTACAGCTCACAAAGTCATGTTCACATCTTGAGTTACACCCAGTGTAAACTTACGTTAACATTGATAAGAAGTCACAAATACGGGTAAAATTCCGTCTACAAGCATATATATGCCTCTAAACGAGGTTTTTTTGACACAAGAGACAAGAGGCAGACACTCTCAACAAAAACGTTATTTGGAGTTTGAACAACTATATTACTGATAAAGGCGGCTGTACAAACATGTATATTTGTAAGACCAATCTATTGCAATGTTTTTGAGAAGGGTATTGGCCTTTCATATCTTTCGTTAAAAAAAACCCTCGTTTAGAGGCATATATGCTTCTAGACGGAATTCTACGGTATTTTCCCTACTCCTACCGTGTATCCACACCTAGCCTACTCCTAGCGCTACACCATGCATTAACTTCTGGTCAGCGTAAACATCAGCTACCACTTCCGGTGTTTCTGTGACCTTTTTCAACCACGCGATATGTAATTTCTTCCGACCAACAAAAGGTTAAACTTACACTGGGTGCCAGGCGTAGCAGCGTTCACATTGCAACTTACACCTGGCAGAGGTTACACCCAGCTCGCTACAAAAGGTCAAACTTACACCGGGTGCCAGGCGTAGCAGCGTTCACATTGCAACTTAAACCTGGCAGAGGTTACACCCAGCTCGCTACTCCTGACTTTTGTCAGGAGTAAATTGTCGGACATAAGCCTGGCAGAACTTACGCTGACCATCATTCACACTGCCACTACTCCTGGCAGCACCTACCACTACTCCTAGCAACTTGCGCCGACCAAGTTCCGCCGGGCGTACGTCCGACAATGTGAACACAAACAAAGGTGGATTTTCTATTTGAATCCATGCACCTGTTCTGTTCTTAGAACACGATACAATAATCCAGATTAATCCCAGAATATATTTCGGCTTTTCTCACAAGTTGTAAAATTAGTTGAAATTACTGCTCAAGAATTGACTACATGATATCACATAAAACTGTGAATTACAGACAATACATTGAAGAAGTCATGATAAACAATGCAGTGCCTGGACTTCAGTGTTGGGGGGGGGAGCCAAATTTTTGTCCCCATTGTGTCTCAATTTTACTTTTTGCCATCCCCATTTTATCTCTGAAAATTTCAAGGGGGGAGGGAGGGAACTTTCCCTTCTCCAGCTTCCCCCTTGCTAAGCCCCTGAAAAAATATCATATTTTATGTGGTCATAAACAAGCAACACTCAAATTTTGATTTTATGTTGTAGAACATTTGTTTTTGTACACAAAATATCCACATATCAGGATACCATTATGGGACTATGTCCTACAGTTTGTCATGTTTATAGTGTAAAAGAGAAATATCTGTTTGCATTGCAAAGGACTGGATAATGGAGTGAACTTCTAGCAAGCGAGAGAAACTGGCATTTTGGTTGATGAATGGGCACAACCATATCAAATATTAACTTGAATCGCAGGCGTCATTCCTTCGTCATTATTTTATCACTTACATTTTTTGTATCACAGGTCCTAATGATTATATGTCATCATGGTTTTGCACATGAACTTATTAAAGATTAATCATATAGCTGTTTCTCAATTCAGCTGTCTCAGAGTCAAAGTCAGAGTCTCCATATCAAAAATTTAGACATTCTTTTTCATGCCAATGTTTTAAAGTACGTCAATCTGGGTTTGTCTACCAGTCATCACTTTGTACTGGATTCCTTCCCACAAGGTAAAATGAGTGCCTACCTGTATTATGATTTTGTTGAGTAGTGCAGCTAGTGAGACAAATAAAAAATTTCAAAAAATGTGTAATCGGATAGCAACGCTTGCACAGTCTTTTTTGTGGGACCTGCGAGCACATCAGACACAAATCACATTCTGAATATATAAAGGCATGTCTTTTTTCAAATTCGCGATAAAATACAAATTGTATGGCAAATTATTAAAATTTGGTCCCAAAGTAAACTTTATAAATCTAATGATATGCACTCAAAGTCTGTGTAGCTGGGATGAAAAGCCGACCATCAATTGTAAATTTTTATCTTTCATATTGAAAGTTTACATTTTTTCCCCAAGAAGACCTACATTTTTTTGGGAAAAATCGAATATGTCGATATCCGAGCACTTAAATAGGTGCATATTATCTGTATTATTGGTTTTATGGTGTAATATTGAGCCATATACCACGACCAGTACATTTACCCGTCACCCATTATATGCCATGTAATACGAATCCTGTTTTCTAAGAACGGCATATATTACAATAACTACACTAATGCCTTAATGGAATAGCGGGTGGTCGGCCGGCGGATCTTGCTCATATATGAATGGCACAATAAAATGCGATGCCGTTACCCGTTATACTTGTTAGCGAGTATTTTGCGTAAATGCTGTAATTCAACGCTCAAGGACGCTATTATATAGCCCGGTGCTCGGTAGTTTCCAATAATACGCATTGTGAAATGAAATATTGATTTGTAGTTGTGTAATTCATAGGTAGTGAATTTGGTCCTTACTAGGCAGTATCGTTAACAGGGAGCACTTTCTATGTAGCCCTACATTTTGTATAATATTAAAAGGGATCGAATAAGTACCATATACTACCGAAGATTGAAAGCATGCAGTAATTGCAACATTTTAATGAAAATTGAAATTTCAGATTTTTATTTTTGTCTATAAAATCATCTGTGAGAATGTTGTTTCATTTTAAATGTTATTTCATTATTTATTTATTCATTTATGTGGGACAAAATGACTATTGGTTTTTTCCGCATCTCGGGATCGATGCAAGAAGAAGTATCTTAATCAACATCGGAAATGGTAAGATCGCTCGGTGTACTGAGTCTGTTGTTTCATTATGTTATGTGCCCATTTTAATTTTCAGATCATGAAGAAATGAGTAAAACAAAAGAAAATCACTGTCTTTCCAGTGCATTATATTTGTCAATGCACCGTGTGCAATGCATTTATCAAGTGTTACGAACATCACATACATGTATGAAGCGAGCTGAGATATTTCAGCCATACACAATTTTGACTAATATTTTAATGAAGCAAAATGTTATGAAATCAATCTTACCATATAATAAACACCCCTCCAGTCTTTTTGAAAAGTTAGTTCATCATTTCAGCGTTATTTTTAAGCTTTCTTAACAATTTTCCGGGAATTATTGTTGCTAAAATAACCTCTAATAGACTTCACCTCTGGGGGCTTAAAATTTGATTTTTGCCATGTATAATATGTGACCCCTCGGCACAACTGAGCCCGGATGTCGCCAGTGCCACTATAGAGATATGATCCATCGAACTTAACAATAAACAATAGGAAACAAAGGATTTATTGACTGTTTTATTGATTTTTCACTACTTAAATATCAAGTACTATAGACATGATATACATCATTTTAAAGCTAATTTCAAGCAGAATATTTTGGTTGAATATCTCAAAAATGATGATTGGCAACTTCAGGGCTCAGTTGTGCCAGGGGTCACATATTAGTTCATTAAAGTACATTGCAATCAAGTAAAAATCAGGAAACAAAGTGAGGGTAACCTCCCCAGCAAATGTTACAATATTGTTTAAAGCCAAAGCCATGAAATGTTTCGGCAAGTTTGCATAAAGTCTGATTCTTACTCCACATCGCACCGCGATGCGATGCTATAAAAACTGAAATCTGAGTCAGGTTTTTACGAGTTCGGCGGTGAAAATTCTCATCGTGCGGTGGAAATTTCGGTCCGCGATGATGGAGTTGGATTTTGTTCAACTTTATAGCATCGCAATGCAATATCGCAGCCGTGCATGTTTGTGATTGGCTGCTGGAAAATCAAGATCGGCAGAATGACCTTAAAAGGAGATGCGGGCCCCACATGCTTTTAAAACATCGCACGACAAAATTAAAATGTACATTTTAATTTCATCGTGCGATGCTGCGATGTTTTAAAAGCATCGAATCGCGCTGCGATGTGGAGTAAGAATCGGACTTAAGTTATAGATCCATGCATGCTGCTCGATTTATGTAAACACCACATGTTACATTTTTGTACCCCCCCCCCCACCAAGCCTGGAAACACTGTGCTGGAAACAAGCTGACAGGAGCAATTTGTTTTTGAACAAATGGTTCACTGGGAGCAATATTTGAAGACACAGGAGTAATTTTTAAATAGTAAATCCTTTTCTGCATATAGGCCCTACAATATAGCATTCCAGCACTACTGCATCAAGTGCAAAAACTGGAACCAGGAGCAATGCTCTAAAATAAATTGCTCCTGGTTCATGTGAATTTTACAAGAACCAGGAGCAATTGGTAGCTTTACGAGGGCAAATTTGCTCCCCGCGCCCGCTTATTTCCAGGCTTGCCCACCCACACCCCTACAAGGTTTGGGTTGTAATGCAATAATTGAATTTTACCATTCCAACATCAAATATTCATCTATCAGTATACTGCTTTATTTTGTGTAAAAAAATAAACACAGGGTTTGGGTTATAATACATCAATTGAATTAAATACTCGTACTACGACAATTACACATACCAATGTATACTCCAGCAAATCAACTGTATAACATTAATTTAGTTCCACATATAAAATCCACAATTAGTATAAATCCATATATGCCATGTGTTGTGATATGTATCCACTGATTGTATGTGTTAATTAACCGACGGCTAACGGTTATCAGTCCCAATACACTACGCTTAGTCTCAACCGTTCAATGACGTGTATCACTATTAGTGCTACGAAGCATCTACAGAATCACAACACACACAGAACGTGTGCTGACAACGTGTCTAATATAGACCGGTGTGTATGTAGTGATACGCAGAGAATCCAAGTTACACACACACACGGTACACTCTCTGTTAATGTTTAATGCGATGGCTGTGTAAAATACGTACGGATACGTAGAGAAGTCAAGTTAAACATAAGGCATACTCTCAGCTAACGTCTAATACGACCGCTGTGTAAAATATGTATTGATACTTAACTATTGATACAAAGAGAAGCAAGGTTACACACACACAGCTTACTCTCTCAGTTCCTGCTATACGCCCAGTGTGTGTTTATCCATTGATATGGAGCAACTAAATGTACACACTTTAGTCTCTGCCAACGTGTCTAATACAACCAGTGTTGTATCATCTATTGATACTCCGAGCATCCAAATTACACACACACTGTTATACACCATATGCCTGATACCAGTGGTTTATTTAGAGGGAAACCCTCATCAGAGCAGAGGATGAATCATCCTCCCAATACCACACCTTTCATTAGTTTAATAGATATCTTACCCTTCCCAGAATCCTTTGCAACATGATACATCACCTCATTGCATCAAATGACACTCCTATTACTTTGTATAGGTTCCCTTTGTTTTCATTTTGAGAATAGACTGTCTAAAAACGGGTCGATAGTCTAGAATTAAACATATTTTGCAAGATCTGGATGTGCTCTGTTCATTGAGGTACCTTTTGTCACTCGACCCATGTTGCACCAGATAGCATACCATTAAAGAAAATTGAAATGGAAGAAATGCATTGTGGGAAGTCTAAGATATTTTCTCTGGTGTAACAGCACCTGATAGGTGTGTATTAATCGTAATCAGTCCAATGTCGGGAAATATTGATTGTTAATAACAACACAAAATAGTCTTCAATTTGCTATGTATCGCACTATTTTCATATAAGTAAAAAGTGAAATATCTCCAAAACAGTAAATTAAATTTTGATGGAAATTTTGGCAAAATGTAGCCATTTAAACCAGCAATGAATTGATTTGAAAAATTACAATTTAATTTTACCCAATGTAATACTCATTTTCGTTGACCTTGATGACACTGTGTTTTTTAATAAAAAAACATGTATCAACCTTAGCTATTGATTTTTCTTGTAAAATCAACTGGGAAAAAGCTACTTTTGATTAGATTTGCAATGAGTGATGTTAAAATTCTGATGGCATTAGTAATAGGTGGATGGACTTTATACTGTCCCCACCCTACCGGTTATTTATACTAAATGATGAGAATTATTGCGAAGACTCCCTTATGATATCATACATTCTCAAACAGTTCCCAATTTCAGGGGTTGAGTTTTGAAAATAACAGGCGTGCTACAAATCGCACTTCTGGAAATGTTAAGGCGGGCTGTCAGGTGTGCTATTATATTGCACTCGGAAAGAAGTTTGGGAATTGAGGTGTGCTCGGATGGGTGATTTAAGGTGTGCGATCGCACCCGGGCACCTTAAAACTCAATCCCTGCAATTTTCAAAGCAGATATGCAACTGAATTCCATTAGTGTCAAAATAAAATCATCTAAAACTGCCAGCTTAGAATTACCAGGCCTATGATGATTTTGACCATGGACGTCCATCCTGGGAGGGGGGGCAAAATGACCAATTTTTTGTTCTTTTCAGCCACTTTTGGCTGATTGTACACCCCCACACATTTGAAGCCGGATTGGTGCTGATTTTGACTTTATATAAAATGTATTTTTAAATGGTTATGTTTTGTATGTAATTCCCCAATTTTGAGGTCGGTCCCCTGCCCCAAGTGATTGACTTAAGCGCAAATAGATTGAATTTAATCAAAATCAAACTAAGAAATGTCATTAGGGTAAAACTAAATTTTAAATCCTAAGGCAATGAAAAAACAAAGCAGTTCTACAACCTTTCATGTAGGGTTGGTCGGACATGTTTTTTTTTTTGTTCTGTATTTCCTGGGGGCTAAAATTTCCTTAAAATTTCACCGAAATTGAAGTTTTTTTGCAAACATATTTTCTATTGAAAATTGATCAATTTTGGCTCAAAACAGCTAATTTTACTTGATTTTTGCAACATTTAAATAAAAATCTCCAAAACGCAACAGGGTCAGGGTTTTTTTTTCCTGTAATTTTTTAAGGCATCATTAAATTTTATGTGCTGTAAACAAGTGTATACATGTTCATATGCTACCAGAAAGCATTGAGTCTTTCTTAGTAAGCCCATAGTAGAAAGAGTAAATACACCAATTTAAATGACTAAGACATTCCAGATAATTATAGCTGCATCATGACCATGATTAATATTAAAGGTAATTACCCGTAACAGAAAGAGAAAGTAACTGCAGCAAATTGCCAAATGGATCTTGTCTTAATGTGAATTCTACTGTCTCTTGGATGATTACAGTTCTCAAAATATCTATATTCTGTATCTCAATTACGGCAATAATAATAATTTATCCAAATATAGCCTTTATATAGAGTCATAAACTTATATTTTCATTTCACAATGAAACTAGCCTCACAGGGCAAAACATGTCGTTGCATCAGTGCAATAAAGTTGTCAGTGACTTTTCAGGTATTTTCCAGTATTTTTGTGTTTTAACATTAAAATTATATGATCAAAATTTAATTGTTTTTCATAATCCATTAATATAATTAACCAAAATGTCACTTACATTAAAATCCAACAGCTGAAATTTTAACACATTTGCTTTCAATTTTTTCCTAAATATTAAATTGATTGATTATTAATAATATAATTTATCCTAATTATAATTTTATTTTGTATTTCAGATTCCACAGTTGATAACAATTAATTTCACTGCCTCTTTCCTACATCACATCCAAGGTTAAATCCTCTTACGCGCCATGTGGCATTCAGATTCTTTGTTATGACCCAAAACTTATTAAATATTAAAACGTGAGTTCATGAATAATCATACAACATGAATACATTGTACTCAGGCAGGGATAGTTAAAGGCTTGCACATTTAAAAAAATCATTTTTGCCCTACAAAACTCAGCAGAATATTTTCAATTTTTTTATTCTTTCATTGTAGGTAGCTGTAAGGAGCTACAAAATTTGTACATTTACAAATTTGTCAAAAATGATGCATTGATACTCATATTAAGTATGAACATAAAATATGGCTTGGGTCTTATGAAAGAGTCTTCAATAACTTTGTGATCTTAAAAACCAAATGTTAAAACCATGACCTACCCTCTCTGGGCTCTACTACATTGTAGATTTGCCAGTGAATCAACATGATCAAGGTGGCAGTGGGCTAGTGGTCACTAAATATTTCGTGATCTAAGGGAAGGAGCCACAGCAGACAAACGCTCCTTCCATCGTGCTTTGCGATAAAGGATGGGTATAAAATCTCCGGATATGGTCATGTGACCATTCATTTGCACATAGCCATCGACCGCTAACGCACAGTTACAAATGACCCACGCTGTACAGCCTACATACCAGCAAAACACCCCATGTTCTCTGACTGCGATCATCAGCAATGGGTTTGGGTGATCACAGCTGACTCAAAATATTGAATAGACTGCAATATTTGTGTTGATTTCAGCATCATAAATTGTTTTGTGATGTTTTTAGCAGGGGTTTTAGGGCAAGGATGTTCAAGTAAATGGCATTTTAATACGGTGTATAAATATGTAGCTCATATATCTAAAACTACTGGTATCATCGTGGAAAACAAGATCCCGAACAAGATACGTATACCAATTTATAATGAAAAATATTGGCACTCAATTCCTCCTCTGTAGGCCCCCACTACAGTGTGTTCCTCTTTTAACAATCATAAATGATGAATTTCAAAGAAAATCACAGCAAATTTATCGAGATTTATGATATTGGCAGTTTCCAGTTCGTGTTGAAATTACTGTGATATTCCAGTGTTTACAAAATACCCAGAGCTAGTCGAGCTTGCGTAATTATCGCACATGGTCGGGAAACCGTCTCTTCTACTGCTGGCTTGATTCCGCTCACGCCACGCAAGCAGTATGAGCAGGT
Source organism: Amphiura filiformis (assembly GCF_039555335.1). Taxonomy (NCBI): domain Eukaryota; kingdom Metazoa; phylum Echinodermata; class Ophiuroidea; order Amphilepidida; family Amphiuridae; genus Amphiura; species Amphiura filiformis. Next base: position 28,568,004 of record NC_092629.1, read on the forward strand.
CACTACTGGCTGCAGAAGAGACTGACTGGGAAACTGACCGTTAGTAATATCTAGCTGGTATCCGTTTACTTTATTTTGGTTTAATAATGCTAAAAGATGATGCTCTTTGACATTGAAAAGCGTTATGGTACCCAGTTTAATATGAGGATCAATAATGTGAAGAGAAAACTAAATGAGCACGTTGCAGTACGAAGTACGCTGCTTCTAAATATGGGCGCTTCGTCCAGGTTTTCAATGGCGGGTTCCATGCGGGATCTACGCATATAGGCTGCATGGGAAGGTACGTTTTTCTGCTGTGGGAAGGGGCAGTCTCAGGACCTATGGAGATTAGAGGGTTTGTGCATCGGGCACTAGACTGGACTTGTATGTACTAAATATGTTGCCATCTGAGGAAGGGCACCTCTCAGGACCTGCAGTGATTTGAGGGTTAATGTGCCCTAGTCACTAAACTGGACTTACATGTATGTCATATCATGAGTGCTCTATGAGCTACATAAAATAGTACAACTCTGATACTTTGAAATTGTGTAAATTTACTCAAAAGAGAGGAGAAATCTTTGTGTATGAATTTCTTTTGGTTCATTGAAGCTCCATATACACATGTACATGTATAATGACATATCGACTAATGCAGAAAAACATCCGGAAGTGTTAAGCTTACACACAATAAATGAATGAATGAATCAGTATACAATATGTATCTATTGATGATGGCGCACTATGCGTCCATGACCTAGGAAACCAATACGTGATACAAAGCATTGTGTCTGTCAAGGCTGCCTTACTTGATTGTGTGGAAAAAACTAATCATGTGAAAACATTGTACTATTTTAAGATGCACCTTCAAATGTAGTTTTAAGTGGTAGTATTAAAGTTTTTATTTTCATTCTTGGGCACTGAGCCTTTTGGAAATGGCACAAATCAGAGCACAAATTAACCAGTGTCAGAATTTAAGTTTAATTGCACAATGCAACAACCCCGGCGAGAATCAATTGAATCGGGCAATTTGTGAAAATATATTTAAGAAATAAAGGGTAATGCATTATCCTTTACACCCAAATAATGTGTCCGAGGCAGTAAAAACGTAATGGGTGAGGCGCAGCTGAACCCATTATTTAAAGGGTTTTACTGCCGAGGTCGGCGTAGTGCTAGGAGTAGGCTAGATGTGGACACACAGTAGGAGTAGAGAAAATATTTGTGGAATTTTTATCAATGTTAGCGTAAGTTTATGCTGGGTGTAACTCAAAATGTGAACACAACTTATGTCTCAGCTCTTTCTAGGTAATATTTAATTTCCCTCCCTGCTTCCTCTTCAGGGACATTTCATCCACAAACTTGCCATGTTGGTGAAAACATCAGCAACAGCCTGATCAAACCCAGGGAGGAAATGATGCCAGTATGGAACAACTGCTGAACTGTGTTGCATGCTAGCTCTGAAATTTATTAAAGGAAATTCACCATTCTAGATGTACCATTCTTTTCCGTAATATTCCCGCATTATAAAGGAAGATCTGGCGTACAGCTGGTACAAGCTGTCATAAGGCAAAAAAAAATTGTTTGTTTGTCCTCCACATCTTTGAAGAGGAGGTGCGGGTGGGCGGATTTTTTTTTTTTTTTTTTTAATTTCGCGTATTCCTGGACCAAGCTAGAGCTAAAAGCTACAATCATTCATGGCGACTTAAAAAAACAACTACATTTTGTTTGTGTTCATGTCATAGTCTTTTAATGATTTCAAAATGGATATAAATCCAATGTATTTTGAAGTCATTAATAATAATAGAATATGACATGAACACAAATTATAACTTTGCATATTGAAGACACAAAATGTTTTTTTGGGGCTTTTTATTTTCAACCTTGAAAGATCCTAGCATTTAGCTCTAGCTAGGTCCAGATATACTCCAAATCTGAAAACAAAATTAAAAAATTGGTCAGGCCTTAAACTGAGGAGCGGGCGGTGGAGGACAAACAAACAACTTTTTTTTTTGGCCTAATTTTAGGATTTATATTTTGAGGAGGATGCATGTAAATCTGCTTTATCCAACACGGGAAGTGAGAGTAGATCCAACATGCAATGCCTGTTAGATTTTTAAAACTCAAAGTTATAGTTTTTCATAATACTACTGGACTACAAATGCTGCGCATAAATATTATAATGTTTAATTCATATGTAGCTTCTAATAGGCACATGGCCATTTTATTGGTGGTGGTGGTGGTGGGGGAGTGAAGGATTTCCAAACTGTCACAATGTGCTCCCTCTTTGGGGGCTCAAGCAAATTAACTTGTAATGGGGGGGTTCCTTCAAAAATTGTACAGGGATGTACCATAGAGACTTTTGAATGCCAACTTTCTCAATCTACTTTTTGGGAGGGTTTCAATTCTTATACCATATTTGCACTAAATGTAAACCAATTTCATGCTAAATTTGACATCCAGTCAAAGGTCATGCTGCAAATTCTCATCAAATTACTTTTATGCAGCACTTGAACTCAGATGTGTACACCTGTGCCATCACACCTTTTGACATACAAAACATGTTTATTGCAATTACACCTCTCATGACAACTGGGGAATCATTTATGTTCCATCATACAGACTATGTTTCAACATTGGCCATATTCTGAAAAACAGTAATATAAATAACCAATTTTCAATTTTTTTTCATGAATGTTTTTTACAAAATCCTTCCGTTTATTTATTAGGCAAATCCTTCACAGTGAATGATGAAAAGTTGTTTCATTGGTTTGAAAGGTTTGAAAATGAACCCCCTTCTAAATGCTAACAATCCAACAACTTTAGTGTTACAATCTACCAGTTTCATCAATGTTTAAAACTACAAGGTTTAAAGTAAAAATGAACTCCCTTTTAAATGCTGACATCCAACAACTTAATCTACCAGTTTCACCAATGTTTAAAACTGCAAAATGTTCAAAAGTTATTTTATTATTTAATACTTACGCCATGTACATTGCTCCTCCCGCTGCCGACATATATAAATTCCCGATAAGACTTCGAATACACCCATGTATTGAAATCACCTTGGCTGACTTGTACTTTGAGATATGTAGGCTAATATAATATAATTGCATGTGTCAAAGGTCAACATTTCTAAATAAGTGTGAACTTTGGACTCTGAAGTAATACAATGCAAGCTGATAATTCATGCAGACGTTTTTACATGACCAAAATTTTTTAATTTTGGACACATTGTTGAATCTTTCACGAGATTGGTGAAAATTTTCATACAATGTTGTAGATTAGGTATGTTTTTATAAAATTTGAGTGCTTTAAATGTTTTAGCCAGTTCAAAAATGGTCAGGAGCAGTTTTGTAGAAAGCAACTATTGCCCGAGTTGTGAATTTAATTGATATAAACAATAGGTAATTAAATGAACAATAGATGGTGTGATTGGTAGACATGCTAATGATGTAAGTAATACGAATAGCATTGTGTGTGTGTTTGTGCGTGTTTGTTTAATGATGAGCAAGTGTGACTAGAGGGCATTGTTTGTTGGGGGGATACATGATATCTATTTGGCTAGTCTAACTTAGGTAGCACTTGATTTCTTCACCAATAGGGCTAATACCACACTGCTGCAGAGAATAGGGACACACCATTTGACAACTCAACTTCCAGCCCCCAATCAAATGGTGTGTCCCTTAGTCCGAAGGGTCATTAGTCCAAAAAGGTTTTAAATTAGGGTTTATTAGTTTTTAGGTTATAGGATTATGGTTAGGGATATTTTTTAGTTTAGGGTTAGGTATCATTAAGGTTAGGGTGAGTGTTATGATTAGAGTTATGGTTAGGTTTTGGGTTAGCATTAGGGTTTAGGTTCAGGGTTAGGGTTATAGGCCTACATGTAGATTAGGGTGACAACCAGGGCTCGAATTTCAGGGAGGCCACCAAGGTCATTGCCTGCCCTTTTTCAGTTTTGGCCTTGCTGCCCCCAGATCTTTGTCAACATCATCACTTGTTGGCCTTGGTGCCCTTCTATGTCTTTGCTAAGTGGTCTTGAAAATGGGTGCCCAAAAAAATTAAATTTGAGGCCTGGTGACAACATATACAGAACATTAATAATGTTAGCATGAATTTGAAGTGTTTTAAGGCAAAGCAAAGCTTAAACTGAATAATTAGTCTGACAAAGTATTCCCCAAGAAGTTACGGCATAAACTGGTTTTCCACCAAAACACTAAATTCTGTTTTCTTTACCAGTAAAACAGAGAACTTTGGTTTCTAATTTAGGGCTTGTAATTTCCCTTTTGCTCAAAACCAATCGCTTTTTGTGCTGAACATGAAGATTCCAACAGTATAAGTTTGGGGAACGCGGGAATATAGCAAGTGCTAGTCCCCACAGAGTTTCAGGAGCTGAGCAAAATTTAAAATTTTCATCTTAAAACTTCCTAATGATTATGCATGCAAACCTTCATTGGGCACATGTTTCCTTCATTATATATGGCCTACATGTATGACGTGACAACATCTAGAGTCAACAGGATCATCGTGTTGAGATTACCGATTTAGAAACTTGCCTCTAAGGACTTATTGTCTTGATTTTAGTGAGTGTTATTTGGGTCATGTTCATTCCAAGTATTTGACGTCATTGCGACAAAACTTGCTTCTGATGAAAAAGTATAATTATGACGTTTATGATACATGTACGTATGTGTTATTTTCTTATCAATCACTCCACATTTATATAAGATTTATGCATTCGTTTGGGGAGGGGTCTAGAGGTGTGTGTGTGTGTGGGGGGGTGTGGGTGGGGGGGTGTGATATCACCTAGGCAGAATGATACAAAAGTTGAATAAAATGAACAGTTAATAATTTAAATTTGTCTGAGAAGTAGTATGTGTGTTTAAAAAAATCTAATTAGTTGATGTCAGGTATGTCTCCCATGTACGCTTAAGGCATCCAATCCTCACTATGGACCATAATACTAGCCTCATCCCAATGGCAGAGTCCAATAAACTCAATTAAACAATCATAGTGCAAAATTTGACCTCAATTTGCAGAGTATGAGTTTTTGTACACACAGTTTCAAAGGTCATTCAATGAATGTACAAATGTATTTGGGGTTAAAGAACTGTGCCCTGATAGATGTGCATGTTGTGGATCCTAGTGCCTAGATACATGCACATATTTGTACAATCACCTTTTCAACTTCACTCACATTTTTGCAGCAAGAATGCATCATCTCAAGACATACTTCTTGTTCAGTTTAATGAATCTGCGCTACCGGCCAAAATTCTAAATAGTCTCATCCCCTTCAGGCTCAGTTCAGAATAACTATCTCGCTATGTTTGCATCCTGAAGGCTGATGATAAAAGTTTGGCGTATGAGACATGTGCATCAACTGCTCAGTGCCAGAAGTGGGTAAGTTAAGTGCAATAGCTGCCATGTGTATAAAAATGTAGCTGCCATGTGTAGATGAGTACAATATACCGTGTGTAAATTGCCAAATGTTCACAGGGCTGCTATAGCACTTACATACCTCTGGTACTCAGCAGTCTACATGTAGTTACTTAAACCACTCTACCTCAAGAGTATGGCATACGATGTATGTTCATGTTTGCACAAGTTTTGTTGAAGGGCCATACATGTATGTATGTACTGCATGCATAAGACTTCAACAAGAGACTTCAACATTAAAAGCCCCAGGTTTTGAGATATTTTCTCAAATTATCAATAACTCAAGAACCACTGAACCAATATTACTGGGCTTGTTTGTACTCATTTGATGCATTTTTCATGCCAATTCCAAATATGGTTGAAATTTTTTAATTTTTAAAGATAAAGAAAATTGGGAATTTGATGTCTGCAGTCAACACCCGTGTGGAGTGGGTTATGATGCTGGAGGTGTATGTGAAGAATCGGGTACTCAGAAATATACCTGCAACATAAATACTGCAATTTAAGCTATTGGCAAACACATAAGGATATTCTCATCCCAGAGGTAAAGTTCATAATACATTGGAATCATGCACCCTATTCATCATGGTATGAGATTGCTCCACACATAGAACCATTCACTTGGTAATAATTTGGATATTGCCAAATGTTTTTACACTGAATTCTCGAGCTCATTATTTCATTGGGATGATAATCATCAGGGATTGGGTTAAGTTGAAAGGCGGGGATCAAAAGGATAATATTTCCTGAAATTAGCAATGCTGTAAATGTTTTTACAAATATTTATCAAGGCAAATACAAGAACTGATTTCTCAGGATCTGTGGATTAATTCACTTGTATAAACTTGTGTGAAAAAGATGTATAACCATTTGAAATTGTACACAAATCTTTCAAAATGTTGCAATTACTAAATACTTTCTTTTATCTGGAAAAACTGTTTTCCTCCAAACATACTGATTACCCTTGGACAGAGAACTTAAAAAGCACCAGGACGCAACATTTTGCTTGCATGTTGGTAATCAAACACGACAACCAATTTATTTCACTTTGATCAGACCCTCACCCGTGCACTCTATGAACTCAGCCGTGTTATAAAAGATATTCTCAAAATTGAGTGATTGCCCCAACCCAAAACCCTAGCGGCACAATGGCCAGAGTCGCAAAAAGAGAATTTAAATTAGATCGGAAATTTTGAGATGCCAGTGGGCACCGACTATCCACTTTATCGCAACGCCATGCCGCAATAAATTTTTCCATACGACAACACGTGATCAAAAACTTGCCGCAGGTGGCCATCACCCAGAGCTTAAATTCCAGGCGATGGACCCAAAACCCCTGTTTGATCATTAACACACAAAATCATGGCTGGAACATTAACAATAAATAAAGGTACTATACAAGGGTGAATACAGGTCAACTGCTCCCAGACGACGTAGCCCAAGACTCAACAGGCGTGGGACCTGAAGTTACAATGGATAAGTTGTTAATTATTAATGTTACATTTTATAATATGTGCATATATATCATTATCAATAAATCAGAGATAAATCAAAACCCCATCTTTTGTCACTTGACGAAGCATTCTGTCGTTTATACATGAAGACATGCTCTATTATAACTTTGATGACACCTGTACCTGCATGTAAGGCTTTGATATTGATGCACCACTGCCATCAATGAATATTTGAACTAAAATACTGTATCTTTGCAGATCTGTGATTTTCCTATAAAATACTAATGAAAATTTGGTATTAATAAGCACTTATTTAAAACATATGTTGAAAACATATTCACATACTGTGCATCTTTGAAGATATAAAATATTTTTCTTGTGCAGCGTTAATCTGGAAGGTGAATTAAATTTTAATTCACATGCACACATTTTCCATTTATGATGAGCAATTAAAGCTCTTCCTTCATAACTAATTATTTTCAAGGACAATTATACTTCTAAATTTGACACATGTACTTAATTTACTGCTACACATACATGTAATTAACTTTCTTACATAGCTTCCCCTACATGCCCGCAAAGGGAGTGGCGGGTGGGAAAGAAAATTATTTAGATGTTGTCATGTCCGATTTCCAATCAACAGTGAAAAATACCAGCGAAACACACCCAAGCCCGCGAAAAGGCGACGATACCCATTGGTCCGGTCAAGTAAACAAACACGCTGCCATAACAATTGACCTCTGACCCAGAGAACAAAACATGGGATCGATTAATATTTTCTCAGCCAGGTTAAATTGAGTTTAACTTGTTGCACATCGTTAAACTTTATTACCCTTGGACAGAGAACTTAAAAAGCACCAGGACGCAACATTTTGCTTGCATGTTGGTAATCAAACACGACAACCAATTTATTTCACTTTGATCAGACCCTCACCCGTACCTATGAACTCAGCCGTGTTATAAAAGATATTCTCAAAATTGAGTGATTGCCCCAACCCAAAACCCTAGCGGCACAATGGCCAGAGTCGCAAAAAGAGAATTTAAATTAGATCGGAAATTTTGAGATGCCAGTGGGCACCGACTATCCACTTTATCGCAACGCCATGCCGCAATAAATTTTTCCATACGACAACACGTGATCAAAAACTTGCCGCAGGTGGCCATCACACAGAGCTTAAATTCCAGGCGTTGGAACCAATACCCCTGTTTGATCATTAACACACAAAATCATGGCTGGAACATTAACAATAAATAAAGGTACTATACAAGGGTGAATACAGGTCAACTGCTCCCAGACGACGTAGCCCAAGACTCAACAGGCGTGGGACCTGAAGTTACAATGGATAAGTTGTTAATTATTAATGTTACATTTTATAATATGTGCATATATATCATTATCAATAAATCAGAGATAAATCAAAACCCCACACAAGTTACTTGTATTTATAAGGAACTTGCGTAACCCTCCCCTCCCCCTAAAACTTGTTAGTTCACCTTGTTGTCAAATTACATGACATGTACATGTAAGTACTTAATAATCCTCCCTAAGCGCACCTGGAGGATAAACTATCGACTGGGGTGAATTATTGAAGTGAACTAGGGCATTCGAAAGTGTTTGCTTGAAAACAAGGAGCCCAAAATCTGATGGGTGTACACAATCATACATATAGATGGGTCTGCCATGCTCATTACGCCTAGAGGAAGTAAAATTCCCGGAATGCACTACAATATGAGCGTTTCCTCCCAATTCTTTCTTAATAACCCCATGTGCATACTTGTTGATGTTTCTCTGACATTTCTTTCCAGCCCCTTTTACTATTTCTTCTGCGTAAGCCAACCTAACCAAAATATCCGACCAAATTATCCTGGTATTTGGTAGCACTTCTCTTAAACCTTGTAAGTTCTGTAGCACTCGCTCTCGTATTTGCCATGTTGGGGTAGACAATATATCATTGGTGCCGGCGTGGACAATCAAAGTTGTAGGGAATGGCCTTCTTTTCATTTGGAACAACACTTTACCAACTAGTCCCTCGCATCTGGACCCAGGTTTGCCGAACCAATTAACCTGCCCACCGCCATGCAGTTGCGTATTCTTTTGACCGGCCCGAAGCACTATACTATCGCCTATGACCCACGTGACGCATAGAGCCTGCAGAGGACAAAACAGAACAAAACGGCAAGCAGCTATTCGTGTTTTCTGTGGGTACACCACTTGATTATTAACATCTATACCAAACTAAGAGAAAACAAAGAATTATTCAATCTGCCTCTGCTAGCGATGACCAACAGCCTAGCTGGTGATGACCAAAGGTGGCGTTGAATACTTTTTCTCCTCTGAACCTAAAGATTCCAAATATAAATTTTTACCAGTTAAACATGTATACATTTACAATGTACTTTGTATTACCAAACTCATACTCTTAGCCTGCCATCTCAGATGATGACCGTCTTTTACACCTACTTTTCTGAAATTAACATAAATTTATTTGTTAATAATTGTCATAATGTCATTAAATACAATATATCATTGACATAAGTTTGTCACTCATCATTATGTCCAAGTGGGCACTTGGAAAATCACAAGCGTTGGACCTGTAACAAATTTCTCAATCATATTACCCTTACGAAAATGTAATCATAAAAACAAGCTCGAATAAGCTTGTTTCGAGCTCGAGTGAGCTTATTTTGAGCTCAGATGTGATTGATTTTGCTTGTGTAAGCAACATTGAGCTCCTTCAAGCTCGAGGTCGAAAGGTCGAGCTCATATTTACGAACACGAGCTCACAATACAAACAAATTACGAGCACAAGTAGTCAATTGCGATCTTGCCCACACAAACCTTACGAGCTCAAAATGCTCGTTTCTTATATGTGAGCTTGCACGAGCACACATGAGCTCATAAACTTTACATGTGAGCTCACACAAGCTTGTACATTTTTTTAATTAAAAATTTCTATTAAATTTGTAAGCTCAAAATTTGGCATGAGCTCATGAGCACATACAAGCTCATTAATTTTGTACTTCATATTTCTAAAACATGTTGTGAGCTTGCAAATTTGATGTGAGCTCGCATGACCGCATACAAGCTCGTAAATTTTGTACTTTTGTAAAATTTCTACTATGATAATTTGTGAGCTTGTAAAAGTGTAAGCTCATAAATGTTGTACTTGATAGTGACAATTTCTCCTTTGAATGATTCATATAGACATAGCTGTCATCACATCACTTTTTACATTTTTAATTCCAATATATGTATTAACATTTTTAGCGAAATAAGGGTATTGTCGAAGGGCAAATAATTGCGAAATCGCTAAAAAAGGTGTTTTTTCACCGACTAGCATGAATATCTATATATCTGTGGATGCGCTGCACGGAGTGCAGGACCGGGGTTCCCTGTACTAAGCATCATTTCAAATTCAACAAGTTGTTGTTTATCTAAAATGCAACAAAACATTTAAAGAAAAAAAAGTTGTTGTTTATCGCATTATCCATCACAATTCAATTTTAAGGCTTCAGCTTACTGCGAAGTTCGACATCAGCGGTCTTTAAATTAATGAATGGTGCATTCATTCTCAAATTGACACAAACTCCAGTAAAGGAGCTATTACTCAAACACTCATCATTTCATTACCTTCCCTGAAAATGTGAGTTTACAATATATACAAACCTGAATTGGCTCAAAATATTTTCAACAGTACTGGGCGCTGACATCTTGGATTTTCAATTTGGCATTGTCACAAATCTTTTTACAAAAGAAAAAAAATATTTACAATAAACAAAAACTGCCACAATTTTTGACATAAAAATATATTAAAATGCGAAAAAAAAAATATTTAAACAACAATTGTACATTATAAAAGATTACTAACCAAATATATTATGTTGAAAGATCTTAGTTTTAGAACGAGCCGACAAGTTAACCTCCACGCATGCGCACAAGCCTTAGCAACGATTTGCATAGGAAGTTTATGGAATCCGTTCGTACGTATGTGACTATTTTGAAGAGCATTTGTCACGCAAATTCAACCAATTTACAGGTGTGTGTAGAGTATTTTTAACAGGAATGGATAAAGAGACATTTAAGAATCACACGATTGCCTAAATATGTAAAAGTAGTAAGGTGTATGTTAAGGGTTTTTTTGCTAAATTGAAATTACGAAGTCGCAAGAAAACTGCGAATTCGTCAGCCTTGGCACCTTTGGTCATGTATTAAAAATTGGTTGGGTATGAGAAAGACAGAGCTGGAGGGGGGGCATGGAAAGGAGAGAGAGAGAAGGGTAAGATAGAGAAAAGAAGGAGACAGATTAGAAAAAGATGAAGGAAAATGGTGAAGAAAACTGAGAGAATGCGGCGATCGATCCTGAATAAGTAGACCACCCAAATAAACATGTGAAAAGGACTACACGCATTGTGCACGGTATTTAACTTTTACTTTTGCATCAAGGTTTAGTTTACATCATGGTTAAAAAGGTGCCAAACACTTTGGAGTCAAGGTTAAAATGTATTGGAAACATCATTTATTTTAACATGTGGAAAGAGGGCAGGGCTTCGATAAATGCTTCGAGGGCAGGGCTTGGGAAATGTTCAAAAATAATCTTCATTAATTAGCTCTTTTCATGACGCGACGCCATTAAATGCGCATAGACCTTTGACCGCGAAGTTGGTGAAGCACTACAGCATGTCTGGCAATGCCGACTCAACCAGAACCAGAATGAAGGAAATTATGATGGGGTAAAAAACAAGGTCAAAAGTAGGTATGAGCATGATGATGATGAGAGGCAAACCTAATTTGCTATAGCCAAAATAACAATTTCTCGATCATAAGAGGATGCACCTTCTGCGTCAATGTACTTTCCATAGAATAACACGATCGCGACCTGCATGACCGAACCTTGACCTTGCCCAGCAACGACCGTGTGATTGGTCAATACTCAAAAGCTGTGTTTGCGCCGTAAGCGCCGGTATTTGCGTGGTACGCTCGACGCAAAATACCTGTGCGTACCTAAGTTGGCTCTCATGATCGAGAATTTAATATTTTGGCTATAGCCAGCCAAATTCGCCTAGACCGGGACCCAAACACAATGCATATTTACATAGAAATTTAAAAGAACAGATTGGTACAGGCTGGTCACATGGTCAAGGAAACCTACATAAATATGTTTTCTATTCTTCACTTGACCATAGGCCTATAGCAGTTCCATAAATAGCAGTTCCATTAAAAAAAGCTGCTATCATCATGAGACTAAGATCTAGAAACACCATTTTTTGGGGGGGAATTTTGCTAGCAGAATCTTTTTGATGAAAGTCTGCGCAGAAATAAAATTTCCAGTGCAGTAGTTGTAGTCCTGACCTTGCCCCTATAATATACATATTTTACTTGTCATCAATCCTCTCTAAATTTTGAGAAAAATGCAAAAATAGACTCAAAATTGGGCAGTAGTACCCCCTTAACGTCAAAAATATCTCTATAAAAGCGTGAATTTTGGAACAAAATAAAGCTTGTAATGTTCGACGAAATACCAGGTACGTGTGTACAGTTGAAAGCAAGTTAAAACCTTTTTGAGAAAGTTTAATTTGATAAATTAGCGGTTTTAACCTAAGTATTTAGCTCGGGTGGTCTAAAAGTCAGGATCGCCGAGGATGCCCTAGTTCTGTTCACCACGCCCACGCATGTATGGCTGACAAAATTCGCACCGCTTCGCCATTGAGTTTACTGACTTCCTTATTTCGAATATTTTTAAACGTTTTTATGATCCCTGATTTCCGGTGGATTATTTTAGCTGTGTCACATGTATCAGTACGGGCATAACTGTGAATTCAACGAGGTCGGTCGTTGGATGCAAGGCGTAGGCAGCCAACCCGTGTAGGGAGTGTGTTTTACACACTCAAATTTGTAAATACACACCCAGATTTTGCCCACATGGCCTATACTTTGTACACAAATATCTTAAATTTTCACACCCAGTGCATTTACACCCGGGATTTACACACCCAAACTAGCTTGAGATACTGTAGCTTTATCTGTCACTGCACATAAGAATATATCAACTAAAAACACAATGTAGGTATAGGTTTAGTTTAGTGCAAAATAAGCATTTATTAAGTTTTATCATAAAACATTTCAATAACTGGAAATGTACATCAGTCATGTAGGTGATGCACTGAAAGGTTGCATATTGCACCTACTCTTTTTTTTGTATTTCGATGTACCTTTTAAATGTTCTTTAAATTAAATGTTCTTTAACTTTATACAGATGTTTGTTTACCTTGTTATTGTTGCAACTACAATAGTCAATCACAATTTTTTTTTTTTAAACATCATAATATACCTACAGGTGTAGGACCACATGAAGCCCTTTGACCTGACAACAGGATGCCCATCAGCTGACCTGCATATTAGCCAGAAGGTGCTGTTTGGAAAAGACAACAATCGAGAAATTACGAATATTGGCTTGTGATATGGAGCTCAATTGAGCTTGAAACAAGCTTGCATTTGTTACAAGCTCGTTAACAAGTTAGCTTGTGAGCTTACATTTATAAGCTTGTGTAATCTCGATAGATATGGCTGTTGTTAGCTTGTTTCCAGCTCACAAATGTTGCAAGCTCGATATGTTTCAAAATAATAAGCTCGTTTTGTTTCAAAATTGAGCTTGTAATTTACAAGCTCGTATTTGTGAGCATATATTAGCTCGTAATGAAACTGCGAGCTTGTTTCAGCTCGCTTGGGGTGCAAGCTCGTTTTGTTCCAAAATAAGCTCATCAGTTCCAATATCGAGCTTGTAATTTGCAAGCTCATCAAAATGCAAGCTCGTAATGTTTCAAAAATAAGCTCGTTCTGTTTCAAATACGAGCTTTTTTTTCTTGATCATTACGAGCTTTTTCTTGATCGTAACAAGCTCTGAACGAGCATATATAACAAGCTCATAACAAGCTCGTATACAAGCTCAAAATGTGCTCGGCATTTTCATAAGGGTAGTTAAAATTTATCATGCGCGCTATGCCTTATGTAGAGTTGAAATGCTGGCGATTTCCATCGCCCCATTGTTTTGATCATACTCTCTGAAAACCCACTCATGGATGCTGCCGTGGCTGCCCCGATCCTAAAACTATGTGAACTAAAGGAGGACGGGGATAGGCCTAATAATTTCACGCCCTCTTTCAACATGTGCGTGAACTGGAATGATGTCAAAGGTTTTCCACTGAAATGAGTGAACAATGGACCACTGCCATTTGATTTTACTTCCAAATATTCTAACATTGCTCTTACAGGACACAAATTTCTGTGTGATGAACTTTCAATTTTGAGCTGTATTGAAGCCCCCCTCTGATCAGTTTTTGACATTCTTATCTTGACAAACATATCTGACCCTCTGATTGCAACATCATCAGCTGCTATCATACGTGTTGTATCCCCATTCGTGCTTGCACATGTAAATTCCCTACCCTTAAAAACCAAAATATGCTAATAAATAAGCAGCTTTGAACAATTTTATCTCATACTCCGATTTACATGTTGATGTCAGTTTCTCGATAATGTTTTTTAACATAGTCGGGCTAATTGGCAGTCTGCAATCTATCCTAGGATTGGACCTTCTACACCCCTCCTTCAATTTTTTAATGAGGAAAGAAGCTGTTGGATCAGACCACCCATTAATCTTGTGCACGAATGCAATGGCGATATACATGAATTAATAGATGATGGGGCACACTTCTCCATTGATAAAAACGATATGTAAGATACTATTTGGTCCTGACTTACTGGCCACTCTGACCCTAACTGAAAACAATTTCTAAAATCTATAAATTTTTCTATATTCCTTTTATACACTATCCATGTTCCTGGAGCCAATGAAGCACGTAAGAGACGCTGAGATTCACTCACTAGAGCGTCCAAAGGAAGTCTGGCACCGGTGTGCCCATCGACTCTGCCTCTTGGCGCTATTGTTCTGAAACGGCACATCTGAAACCGAGAGAGCGTCAGCAATATCATTAACCTTGCCCGGTATATGCCTTGCGCAAAAGGCTAAATTGAGTTTTAGACACTGGAGTACGAAAAATCTGACCAGTTTCATAATCTGAGGACACTTTGATGACTGTTTGTTAATGATCTTGACTACTGGCATATTATCTGATCTTACAATAATCCTCTTCCCAATAAGCTGCTCTCCCCATAACACTACCGACACTAATATTGGGAAAAACTCAAGCCAGGCTATAGAACGCTTTTTTGATTTTTGCATTTGGCCACCTGCCCTGAAACCATTTGCCTCTAAAATATCCACCAAACCCGATCTCCCCGCTTGCGTCTGTAAATAATTGTAAGTCACTTTCTATAAACCAAGCTTGTTCGGGGATAATCGTTGTTCCATTGAAATGTTCCAAAAAGAGCAACCACATCTCTAAATCCTCTTTGCACCAGCAGTTAACCTCAACTTGCACCATGGTTTTTTAATGCCACATGTGATGTCAATTAGACGCAGTAAAAAGGCTCTACCGGGTGCAACTGCCTTGCATACAAATGACAACGAACCTATTACAGATTGCAACTCTCAAGAGAAATCTGTGTCATCTTTTAGCGCATTCTGTACTTTTTTCTTAATGTCTGACAATTTACCTTCAGGTATCGAAACAATTTGCTTTATTGCATCAATCTCTAAGCCCAAATAAGTCAATTTTGAGGACGGACCTACTGATTTTTCCTTTGCTAAGGGGCGCCTAATTTTCCGCATACCTCTTGAAAACACTTACAAAGGCGTTGGCATGACGACCTGCTTGCCACGTCATTCGAACCAACCAATATGAAGTCATCTGCATAATGGCTGACCTTATCTGACCCCGATTCCTTTTTGACCACCCATTCAATGAATGTGGAAAATATTTAGAAAAAGGCCGGTGAACATGAGGCGCCCATAGGCAAAGCCTTGTCCACAAAAAACTGGTTATTTAATTTCATCCCTAGCAACTGAAAATCTTCAGGATGCACAGGCAACAGCCGAAAAGCAGATTCAATATCAGCCTTAGCCATGAGGGCGCCCTTCCCGTACTTAACACCAACTGAACAGCCACATCAAAATTTGCATATTTTACTACACACACATCTGGGTCAATCCGTCATTTATTGATTTACCTTCCGGTACGACAAATGGTGAATTAACCTTACTTTCCGGGTTCAGATTTGGGCACCAAGCCGATTGGAGATACCATTAAATTAGAAATGGGCAAACTTGAAAAAGGACCTGCAAGACGTTTCAATCTAACTTCTTTCATTAACTTTTCCATAGCTTTTTCTGGTTCCAAGTCTACCGACTTTAAGTTAGGAGCATCTTTCAAGTACCTCTGCCCTTTAAAGCCTAATTTAAATCCAAATTGAAAACCCTCACCCAACACTGATGCTGCTTTTCTATCGGGATATAATTTCAAATATGGCATTAAAGCTTCAAGCTTAATTGGTGAAGGATATTTGCAACATAAGCATATATCATTGTGCGATTTGCTACAACCTTCCATACTTTGACTACTTTTTTGCTTTTTTGCAATTGAAAAGCCCATGACCGAACTCTTTGCAGCCAGAGCACCTATGGCTGTAGACGCATTCTGGTCGAGCACAAGCGAACTTGTTGAAGTCAAAGCACACTTTGTCTGTGGGATTTTTTTGTTTTCCTGACAATCCTCCTGACCAACCGACTCGAGATGGTCCTCTGAATCGAATTTTCTGCCGTATCCCCCCTCTTTGCTTCCCTCGAACTACGAAACCCTTATTCTCTAAACTCTGGTTAGTGAAGCTTGGTGATGTAACATATAATGCCCAAAGCTCCCCATCAATAATAGCCCATGAGCGTGTAGGTTGCATTTGCTGTCGCATGCGAAAGTGTTGATCATACGATCGCCACCCAAAGCCGCCAAACCTGGATGCCGCAGTTCTAACCGTATCCATGTATTTTAGCATTTCCTGAACCCGTCTAGGGTGCGCTTCCAAAAACACTGCGCTGTATACCAAAAACACAGTCGTCCACGAGTGTATACTTGTTATGACCTTCTTTACCTTATTGCTTTTCCAAATAATCTGCCCATTTTGGTTGACTGACAGTGCCATGCCCCGTTCATCCTCAAATTGCTTGCTGGGGTCACTTATTTTTTCCAAAAGCATCGCTAAATCTACATAATCCCCATTGACAATTTTTGTTTTAATATTCTGAGGTACAGATATGCCCAACGGCTGCACACTGATACCAGAGGGAAAAACCTAATTGATGTTGGCTAATATCATTCATAGTCACATATGGTGATAATACAGGAGTACAAGGAATATGGTCTACTGAACCTGTGAAGACACTCGTATTATTATTTTGCCCGTGCATATTTGCACTTGGGGCAGCTTGACTTGACATGATACATGTAGTACTCGGAATATTCATGACCCCTGCACTACCGATTCCACCCGTATTGATTGAGCTTGCACCACTTACATTTCTAATATGACCGGTCCCTGAACCCAATTCCATGACATTTGAATTCATTGTATTACGATTCCCAATAGAATTCATCTGAAGCATATTAGATGCATTATTGCTCGTTGCACCAACACCAGTACCGCTACTCATTGTATTTATGACCTGATCATCCAATCTCCCATTCCCAATCATATTCAATGCATTACTATTCATGCTATTTGTGGTATTGTTTGACGACATACCCATTGAAACTGTACATGCACTATTTAAATTCATCCTGTTATTCATACTCATTGGTACTGTACATGTATTCATACTAACATCATTAATCATCACTGGCAATGGCAACGCATTATTTACATTTATCACACTACTATTATTTTCATATGTACCTTCTAACAGCCGATCGGCTACACCTCTTGGTCCAGGCATTCTCACCATTCTGTTATTCATTCCCTGGGCCTGGTTTTGGTACTGCCACTGCTGCGCATCTTGTTGTTGACCAACTACTACTGGCGGTTGACCCTCTACCACACGATGCACTGCTGGTTGTTGCACCTGTTGTACATCATCTACCTGTCCCTGTACATGTTCATGGAGTTGTACATGTTCATGGCCCATTGGTCTTGGTTGCTGTACCGCTGCTGGCTGTACATGCCCTTGTTCATTATTTTGTTCAAGTTCTGCAATGACTTCTGGCGGTGGGGCCCCTAGAGCAGCTGGAGCATTAGATGCACTTCCACGACCACCACGGCCCCTTCCCCGCCCTCTACCACGTCCTCGACCACGGTTCTGAACTTGGGAACTTGAAACAGAACCACCATTCTCCCCGTTGTTATTATCATTATTATCAGTCGACATCAGGCGCCTGATGGCTTGCGCCTGTGATCTAGTTTGGCGATGTGCATTTCTGTCCATATTATTATCCGCCGCCCGATTTACTTGCGCAAATTAGAGCTTGGTGCGTCTATTCGATTTATTAGAATTCCGACCCATGATTGATAATTTATCAGCTTCACCTTCAGTTCAATAATCTATACCGCAAAACTGTTCTGTCGTGTACGTGTACAACAATTGCAGTTCAAAATGAGTTGACTATTGATGGTTGGATACGGAAGCAGTTAAGCTTACCGAATATCACTCAATCACTGGCGGATCCAGATCGCAAAGAAAATTATTTAGATGTTGTCATGTCCGATTTCCAATCAACAGTGAAAAATACCAACGAAACACACCCAAGCCCATGAAAGGCGGCGATACCCATTGGTCCGGTCAAGTAAACAAACACGCTGCCATAACAATTGACCTCTGACCCAGAGAACAAAACATGGGATCGATTAATATTTTCTCAGCCAGGTTAAATTGAGTTTAACTTGTTGCACATCGTTAAACTTTAGTTTCCTGTGTTACATTCTTTCTGTGCTTATTGGTACTTTCTAAAGTATCATTCCTGTCAGTGGGGTACCCCATGATGGGGTGAAGGAATGGGGAGGGGAATTTCCCAAGTCAAAAGTCCCCCCCCCCCCACATAAAACCAAACCAAATAATAATTAAAATTTACCATTTTCACTGCAATTTTGCATGACTTTACAAAAATTAAATCATTGCCAGTACGGTATTCTTTCTCTCGCATGTATGAACATGAGTGTGAGTGGTTTCCTCCCTCGCACAGGGAGCAAAGACCTAATAGAATGCAAACATTAATTAAGCATTTGTCATCAATATTCTAGTGCCTCGTTAACAGTCCATCGAATCGCACCAATTTGAGCAATTACCATTAACCATACATGCATGCATCATTGCATTCAGAGTACACCATTATGTCCACTCAAAGATATCAGAAATCTGAATCTCAAAGCGGGAATTTTTTTCCCGGAAAGTTGAGCCAAATTGGGTTATTCCAGTTAAAATCCATACACCCCCTATGATGACCTTAAATCTTCCACACAGAGAGTGTGAATTTCAAATGGGGTTACCTGAATCATGGGTGAGTCCATTTGAAATTGACACACCCCCTGTGTGGGAGATTAAGGTCATGCCTTCCATAGGGGGTATAGCACATTTCACTTCAAGATAGCAACATTTGGTGTCATTTCTGGTGTATTTCTTACATTGGGAAGCAAAATTTGCTTCGAAATCCTAAATTTTCCTTGGAATATGAGCTTCCTGCCCTGGATTCCACAATTTTTTCCAGATATGCTTAAACTAAGTCACACAAGAGAAATTTTCTTCTTATCCCAATTTTATATCATGATATAAGAAGCATTGCATTTATAGTTTGAGCAATACCATGTCATTGGAATCAGACACATGTCCACTGGCACTTAAATCAACGATCTCAGTGGTCTGAATCTAACACCAGAGTCACACAAGATTTTTATAGATCACCATGGTGGTGTGTGTCAAGAGAAGCAGTGGTGTACATGTGTAGTACAGACTGAGTGAACACTCACATCGTTCATCAATTAGTCGCTTTTTAGCCAAACTGTCGTATGACGAAAAATGCAGTTTTGAGAAAATCGCATTTAAAGTTTTCCAATTTTTGAAGACCACTGGAGAGCACCAAAATAAAATATGTTTATTATTATCAAAGAATATAATCAATTATATATCTGTCTTTGTTCTCAACATAATACAATCTTTTTATTCATTCACTAATTAAAAGTAATTAATCTGCAAACTCATATGACAGTATGCCAAAACATGCACAATTTGACAACCTATGTATTAATAATGATACGTCATGTGATACGACAGTATGTCAAAACAATAGGCAACTGCAGTTACACTGTGGCCTACGGCGACGTATCATGATACGACTGGATGTCAAAACACAGAATGACGTTTTCGGGGGGGTTTACATAAAAACCATGTTGTATCACACTAATTAGTGCCATATCTCATTAACTAATTACATTTAGGTCTCAAAACTTTGTGAATATATAGAGATTCATTCAGATTTTGAAAGTTTATTTTGCCCCAAAAATCGTCATACATGTCAAAACAGCGACGAATTGTAATCATGTCGCAAACGGGACAGTATAACACATAGGCATAAAAATATTTAAAGTGTGGACCAAGTCTTTACTACTCATCAACTGCATATTATACTCCAACCTTCTGATCCAGTGGGAGAGCCTGGCGCAATGGTTAGGGTACTTGCCTTTAGTGCATGAGGTCCCGAGTTCAATTCCCGGCGGTGGCGATTTGCTGGGATATTGACTTGGAAAAAAAAATCTGAAATTAATTGGCAACATCTGTAGATTAAAATTCAGACTTTCGCTCTTCCCATGGTTCATTTAGAATTGGGTAAATGAATCATGAAAGTACTCCGTCCTTCGGAGGGGGACGTTAAGCCGTCGGTCCCGTGTGCAGAGAGCCATACCTGTACATGTATTTCGCAGCCAGTTTCGAAAAGAGTAGGGTGTTAACCCCTGACTGTTCCCAACCCGTCCGGTGTTCAAATGGACCCCAATGGAAATAAGCTTCAATAGAGGCTTTCTTGGGTTATCCAGGGTTGTCAAAAATCCTAACAAATCAAATTAAAAAAAAAGAAAAAAAAAGACATGAACATTTGGTTTTGTGGTGTGAGGCTGAGGCCTCCAAACCCATTTCTCTAAGGGTCATTTTCTCTGAACAAGCCATGTCTGCTTTAACTACGACTCATACATTCTCATTGACATGAGCCTAAGAAAATTTTTCTTTCATGTCTCTGCATCTATCTTACCAGATCTTACCTAGTAGATCAGAAAAAACATAGGAAATTTGACAAATTTCAGTAATGGTACTTACATAAGCAGGCCGTTCAATCAGGCTTAATCTCGAAGATGTAATGTATTGATTATCAAACACTCAAAGGCCTAATTATCTAGAACGTGTCGGACTTAAAAGGTTTTTGTATATGTATGAGAAGTAAATTATATATATTTTTTCTTTCCAGATTTCTAAAGTGCAGTCTGTACCTGTCCAATTGTTAGTCACAATCCTGGCACATGAAGTCTGCGCTACTGAACTTCCGTTAATATTTGAGTTTGTTTGTATTTAATTACAAGTATATTTGTGCATACAGAGTACATTGGTCATCGATATTACAAAACTTTACGGGAAATTAATTTCACCAATTTGATGAAAGGCTTGCATTCAAATTCAAATCATAAATAATAACATAACATAACAAATTATTTGTAATTAATTAAACATAGTTTGAATTGGTGAAAGGAAAAACTTGCTTAATGCTCAGCATATTAATTATATACAAATAGCGGTAAACTTTCAAACCAAATTGCAAAAAAAAGATTTTTTAAATGAAGGTAGTACATGTAGATTTGCAATCAAGTTTTATCAATAATGCGCAAACAGAAGTTACAATATCATCAGCGACATCATCACACATAAATACATTTGCTTGACTCTGCGTACAGAGAAGATATTTCCCCTTCCCAGAATCCTTTGCAACATGATGCAACACCTCATTACAGCAAATGACACCAATATTTACTTTGTAGTCCCTCTGTTTTCATGTTGAGATTAGACTGCATGGCTAAACATTGGTCGATAAGTTAAGAAATAAATATATTTTGCAAGATCTGGATGAGCTCTGTTCATTGAGGTACTTTTGGTCCCTATCGACATGATGTTGCACTACATGTAGCTGGCAAATCAGTACAGAAATTTGAAATGGAAGAAATGCATTGTGGGAAGTGCAAGATATCTTCTCTGGACTCTGCCCACTTAAGGCAGGGTTGCCAAACCTGTTACCTGGTAGCCCAATTAGGCTACACTGATATCTATCGTCTTGCAACATATTGTAGTACTGTATGCAACTCTCAGGAAAGTCTGGGTTACTCCTTTATGTAATTATACACAAAATTAGGGTTAGGCCTAAAAAAAAAATTTGTTTGATTGGCGTAACCCGACCGACCCTAAAATAGGCGCGACCCTACACTTTTTTCTTATCTTTTTGCAAATAAATAAAAATAAATAAATTAAATTAAAAAAACAGGAACAAAAATGTTCTAAGGCCTTTATCATACGCAATTTACCGCTTAAAATGTGTGTAAAAAATTAAAAACCTACCCTAATTTTTTTTTTTTTTTTTTATGTTACGCCAATCAAACAATTTGTTTAGGCCTTAGGGTTAGGGATCAAGGTTTGGGTTAGTTTAGGGTTAGGATTAGGGTTATGATTAGGGTTAGGATTAGCTTACATGAAATAATTACACGAATGATCTACAGAAGTCTGCCAAAATGCATTGGACAACTTCACTCTGTGAATAACTCCACATCATTCATATCATTGTCTGTTGTGTTGAATCATTTCTGGACCAAACTCAATGGGGTATAAATAAGGTTGAGGTGTCGGAGCAGATGTCAACAGTCCATTTTTCATCCGAGGCGTGAATGACAACATGAAGCAGAGGACACTCAACTTATCACCTTTGTATCATTTTAATGATGTTGTCATGATGAGATCTATTATTTTCAAATTTTTTCAGTCACTCTGGAAGGGGCAATAATTTTGGTAGCTATGGAAAAATACCATTGGACCCCACAATAACTTGAGCCAGATGCCATTGCCCCCCCATATTTAAAATCTTCTAGAGCCTCTGATTTGAACACACAAATAGCAGGGGTGTAAAAAGTGCGGGTGTCAAAGGGAGGAACCTAAATTGTACAATGTAGGCCTATCAGTGGCATACCCAAGGGGGGGAGGGACAGCTGCCCCTCCATGTGAGAAAACTTGCTGCCCAGTGTGTGGTGCACCTTCATTGTACAATGTTGTACAATCTTTGTTTATTATTTGCTTATGTACCTAGTTTAAACCATCATAAGTAGAGCAATTTCTTTTTGGTGCTCTATAAATATCAGTGATTGATTGATTGATTGATTGATTGATTGATTGATTGATTGATTGACTGATCGTTCGATTGACTGATTGATGTTGGACACCCTGACCATTTTCATCAAAGTTATTCACCTTGAGAGTTGCCTTGCTACAATGTACATGTACACAACTGAAGTTGTGTTCACATTGTCGGACGTACGCCCAGCGGAACTTGGTCGGCGCAAGTTGCTAGGAGTACATGTAGCAGTAGGCGCTGCCAGGAGCAGTGGCAGTGTGAACGATGGTCAGCGTACGTTCCGCCAGGCGTACGTCCGACGATTTACTCCTGACAAAAGTCAAGATCTGGATGAGCTCTGTTCATTGAGGTACTTTTGGTCCCTATCGACCCATGCTGCACTACCCCGGCGCACTACATGTAGCTGGCAAATCAGTACAGAAAGTTGCTAGGAGTAGCGGTAGGCGCTGCCAGGAGCAGTGGCAGTGTGAACGATGGTCAGCGTACATTCCGCCAGGCGTACGTCCGACGATTTACTCCTGACAAAAGTCAGGAGTAGCGAGCTGGGTGTAACCTCCGCCAGGTGTAAGTTGCAATGTAAACGCTGCTACTCCTGGCACCAGGTGTAAGTTTGACCTTTTATTGGTTGGAACTAAGACATTACATATTGCATGGTTGAAAAAGGTCACGGAAACAACGGAAGTGGTAGACGATGTTTACGCCGACCAGAAGTGAATGCTTGGTGGAACTGGTCGACGTAGTGCTAGGAGTAGGCTAGGTGTGGACACGCGGTAGGAGTAGCGAAAATATTTGTGGAATTTTTATCAATCTTAGTGTAAGTTTACGCCGGGTGTAACTCAAAATGTGAACACAACTTGAGGCTTATGAATTACCATTCACTCATCCATTACCCAGACATAGTTTTGAATCCTACATATACCTGGACAAGGAAGGTTCAAGGTGTCGTAGCAGATGTCAACAGTCTATTTATCATCTGAGGCATGAATGACAACATGGAGCAGAGGGCATTAAACTTGATCACCTTTGTTTCATCTTTAATGAATTTTCATGATGAGAAAATCATCTATTAGGCCCTAAAATAGTTTGTATTGCCCTTTCCAACCAACCCAAAGATTTGAAAAAAAAATAGGGTTGATTTTTTTTCATCCTTGAATTTTCACATACTTGTTTTGCCTGTTTGTAATCCTGACCGCACATCTCGATTTTTTTAAAGCCTCACAAACCTTATACTATAGGCCTAAATCATTGTTTAGGCTATGTATTTTATGGTGAACTTGAGTTTTTTTTAAACATTGTAGCCTTTTTGTAGGCATATGTGGCAAAATACTGACCCTGACTTTGGATGACATGGATGACTTTGGATGACATGGATGAGTGTTGCCCTTAAAAGGGCAACACACATCCATGCTGTCTCAAGCATTTTGCAGGTCCTTGTCCCATCAAGACACAAGTGTGTCTTCACATGGAGCAACCCTTTAAAACAAGGCATACAGTGTCATCTAGTTTTAACTCTTCTTCTGTCTGCGCTGTTATTTTTGTGTACATAATTTTTTGTGATTTCAAGATATTTGGAAATTGTGTGAGTTGTTTATTTCTTGGAATTATGTCAGTGTATAGTGTAACGTACATGTAATTTTATGTAAAAACTGTATTTCCGGGTGTTAATGTTATTTTCGCACCTGCACACCCCCTTGCAAAAATAAAACCCTTGCGAAAATACAGTATTGGATTGGGAGTATTTCAATAACCTGAACCTCATCACATCTAATGCATCACAATGGGAGTTGAACGCTATGGTCACTGACATCTAAATTAAATTCTAAGATTTATTGCTGTCATATGGATAATGTTATTTCTTCCCTCAGTAAATTGGGCAGAGATGCCAATCAGTGTTGTCAAAAAATCCTGAAATGGCAACAAAAAAAAAATCCTGAAAAATGTACTTTGCCTATTTGTTCAGGACCATCTGAGTAAAATTTCCTGAAATCAGGATATATCACCCTGTGGAAGATCTCCTACATGTAGGCCTACAGTGTATAGGCCTATCCAAGGTACATGTTGGTCTGTGCATAGACTGTCTAATGCCAGTGGTCTGTGTGTAGGCCCCAGGTGTAGGCCACAAGAGCAAGAATTATGAATACAATACAATTCCATTTTCATTCTTGAATCAGGGAAGTGCTTGAATGATACCACTCTGAGCTTCATGTATGTACATTGTACCTTGGATATACATGTACACTGTATGAAAGACCTGTATTGAATGAGACATCACCATCTAGACTGGGTGGAAGTCTATGCCTGCATGTCTGTTAATATTTGTCTCCTGCAGAGAATGACCTCAACTTGACCTTTCTCTATTATTAGGGAATACCTTTGAACAAGGTCATGTTTTATTGCAGTGGATGGTGGGTGTACTGGAATGATAATGACAGCTGCTTGATTTTGGATATGATCAGGCTCTATGCCCGGGCTCTATGATCTTGTGATCTTGTATAATTTTTGGTGAAAATAGGCATTTTCCAGCATTTTTTGGTGTTTTTGGTGTGAGGGGGCAAAGCCAAATTTTCGTCTCCATTTTGGGAGCAAGTCCAGATATTCATCCCCATGTAGGGGGCAAAGCCAGATTTTTGTCCCCATTTATCAATTTTTTTTGTCCCATCTTTTGGTCATTTTAAGGATATTTTGCTCTTTACCATCCCCATTTTTTCCCTCCCAGCTACGCCGCTGGTATAGCGGAGATTTGCATGAAGTTTTTATTTTAGGGGTTAATTTTAGAGTCACAAATAAAAAATATTTCATACCCATAGGTTTATGTGTTTTGTAATCATGAACAGGAAGCCACAAAGCTGCTCTGAACAGTTCCAACTCGCGAAAAATTCATCACCTGGTCCTATCAGGACCCAAGTGCGTGTCCACCTGGACTGACTGGTTTAACAAACTTTATACATAAATATCAAATAATAAATGATTACATAAATATCAAATAATATGATCAAGGTCTGTTTTTTCAATCACTTGATTTCCTACAACTTGTGCATGAATGATGAATACCTCCTGCTCAATCATCTATTCCAAAATAGCAGCATCTTGACAATGTTATATGTAGTGACCCCAAAATGAACTTGAACTTGTCTGGTAAATGGTAATCACAATATTTTGATAAGTATGAGCATGACATTACTGAAAAGGACCTACATGTTGTATTGCAAATTTATGGTCCAGATTACCATAGATGTGTTCACATTTAGCGTGTTTCTACTGAGCAGACGGTTGCGGGTTAATTCGAGTGAATTCGGGGTGATGCGAGGAATACGCGGTAACGGCCCCAGCAGAAACAGATCGGGTGAAGGTTAATGCTTGCGGTAATGCGAGTGAATCCGTCAACCACCTATTGAGGTGGTTAATAGTGGTTATCTGTGTGCGTTCGCAGTAGAAACAGTACGGGTGACGATTTTGCGGGTGACACCGGAAGTTAGCCTATCACAATACAGTGTGAGCATTCAAAATTTGACCTTGAAAGGTCACAAAAACTATTTGCTGGACTTCCGCCTTCCCTACTAAATATGTGGGTAGTGAATTGTTACCCTGCATTAACAGCGCAGTAGAAACGACCCAGTGAATGCGAGAGGATTGAAATGCGGGTGAAGGTGAATTCGCGGTAATGCGAGGTGCTCAGTATAAACACGCTGTATGTCGGACATATCGCTCATTCTACAAAATCCGGTGCCAATAGCCCTTTTTCCATTCTTTGGTCCACAAATACTTTGTCGAGCATTTAGGGCATCAAATATGTTGTTTTTCTGGTAGAACTAAAGCGAGATCTACACGGACATATATAGTTGTCCATACTTTAAATGCTTTCTTCAGCCTGATTAACCCTTGCAAAGGCTCGAAAATCGCTAAAATTGCGTTTCCACTGCTCAAGTGTCAAATCTGATCCTTAATATTTTCTTTGAATAAATGCGATATCTTTACATATTTGTTGTTTTTTAATTAGATAAGGCGTCATCATAATGCCTATCAACATTATTTTTTAGTGATTAAAGCGTCTTTGTGTAATTCTAAAATAAATTGCACTTTCCATTTAAAGCGCTGTGAGCTCGTTACCTTTTAACACACGTTATTGGAAAGGCGTAAAACAGAGGTATCAACGTAGTTTACGGTTTTTGAA
Organism: Amphiura filiformis; assembly: GCF_039555335.1. Classification (NCBI taxonomy): domain Eukaryota; kingdom Metazoa; phylum Echinodermata; class Ophiuroidea; order Amphilepidida; family Amphiuridae; genus Amphiura; species Amphiura filiformis. The sequence continues at coordinate 28,595,349 of NC_092629.1, forward strand.
AGGAAACACTCATAGGTTTTTAAAATAACAGTAAAAATCGTGATGCTGTAGCATTTTTGGCATAGAAATGTTGTAAACATTGAAATTTCGACCGACCATGTTAAGATCGGTGAGCTACGTTACCAGAATTCCATAGTATGCACTTGTATAACAAGTACTTCCTAATAATATGTGATAGGTACCAGTGATCGAACCCCATTTATATTAGAATTAACCGACATAACATTCTAACGTTCGCAAATCACATCAAAAACATTAAAAACACGTGAACTACGTTACTGTGAGCTACGTTACGCACTCATTTATGCATCTTCAAAACTTCTATGAAATGGTGAAATCGGTGTTACATTTCACTCAAGTGATCTTTCGTTTGCTTTTTATGACCTTGGATTAAGTAAAACCAGTCCATTTTGTAGCCGTAACGTAGCTCACATTACATTGAGTTTTAGTGTTAAAAAACATCATGAAGTCCTGAAAGAAAAATATACAAGTGGTGTTGACAATCTTTTACATCTGAAAGTAGTGATACATTTGCTCTTAAAAAACATAAAAAGCAGGTCTTTTTGAACAACTTTATTTTTTTCAATTTTTACAGTGGATTGGCACCGGATTTTGTAGAATGAGCGATATACGCCAGGCCGGAACTTGGTAGCGCAAGTTGCTAGTACAAGCTGTATCAAAATGATTGGTACCCATCAGTTTTCATCGATAATGGATGAGCCTGACCCATCAAAATTCAACATAAGATCCAAATAATTTGTAAATTAATTGCAAAAACAAGTCATAAACTATACATTCTGGATATTTCAAATGTATCCAAAAGTGTATTTGGAAGAGGTAGGCTTTTTAATAAACATGAAAATTTATGGGTACCAATCATTTTGATACATCCTGTAGCAGTAGGCGCTGCGCCGCTGCCAGGAGTATGGCAGTGTGAACGATGGTCGATGGTCATGCTTAAGTTCCGCCAGGCGTACATGTACATCCGGCAATTTTAAAACTCCTGACTCTGTTGTGTAGCAATCTAATTCTTGATCATAAGAACCAACTTGGGTACACAGATATTTGTGTTGAAGGTACTACATGTACAAAGACCACATGATCACGACGCTAACACAGCTTTAAGAATTTACCAATCATGGTAATCGAATACGATTATCGCAAGGCAAGATCAAGGTTCGGTCATGTATGTTGCGCTGCGCAATCATGTTATGATACATCCTCTCATGATCTAGAATTAGATATTTTGCCTATTGTATGATGACTCAATGTCAATACACTTATCTATTTATGGTCATTGGGATAGCCCTTTTTTGGGAATTTATTAAGCCAGATGACAATCATATCTGGTATGTCCAATGACCTCACAATAACAATATTTCATCTTGTGATTTCACCATAGTTTCATGGTTTTGCATTGCTGACAATACCAATATGATTTCATCATCAGTTCATACAGTTTTGCCAGAACATTGTCAGAACTTTTTGGCACCAAAACCCAACATCATGTACATTGTACATGTAACCATGGTAGCCAGCCTCCTGTGTTTGGAGGAGAAAAAGCCCGCCTGGTCACTGATAATTTGGTTCCATCAAGCATGATATTTTTGCGGCATACATGTAATTTCGCATTTTGAAGAGATTTGTTTTTGCAAAATTTGTGCAAGTTTGTACATTTCATCAACCCTAGAACTACAAAGGGGAGGGGTTGTTACCAAGCCCCCTAAGATTTTTACCCCAGCACCTGGGGGTAGGACCGGCCATCAAAGATGACCATAGGGGGGGGGGTGAGGCTCACCATTGGTTTCTACTGTAAAATCAATGATTTTCTTTTGCAAGAGCTACTGACTTTTTACTTGTTTTAGTAGTAAAAAATTTCCTTTTATATTTTGGAGAAAATTCTGTGAAATTTCCAAAATTTGTATGCAGGCGTCCTCACCATATGACGTCATAGTGACATTATGTGGGGAATGTTTGTACTTATTTTGGTATCACTGGATAGAGGAGACCCATAGCTTACATTGTTGGTACCAAATATAACGGTATATAACGTTTATTTTAAAATTAGGGGGGTCACAACACCCCCTCGTAGTCTGTGTTACAAAATATGGCTCAGACGTTCTAGGATTAAAGGTCTATAGAAAGAAAAACTATGTGTGCATGAAAATTTCGTTAATCACCTCTACATGTACCGTAGTACCCGTACTATCGAAATTTACAACATTTTTATGAACACAAACATTTCATGCTGTATAATCAATACTTTGGTATAATATAATTAATTATATATTGTCCAAAAGTGGTGGCTGTGACCATGATCCACAAAGTTGGCAACCTTGTATCATTCCTATAATGATAATCAATAGCCTTTTAAGTATTTCCTGTGGTTTGCCATTGTTTACATGTGTGGGTTATTTTCCAATCTATGGTCATGTCATAAACAAGCTCTGTGTCAATACACAACAATCCCACACAGGGTTGGCAGTCCCACAAATTGGTAGCCCAATTGGGTGATTTTTGAAGATTTTCCCAACAACTTTTGACAAATTTCCCATCCCATAGAAACCAATGGTAATAAGAAAAAATTGGACGACTTTTTAACATTGGCTCCCACGACTTCCGATAGTTTTTTGCCGAATAGAAACCAATGGTTAAGAGAAAAATTGGGTGACTTTTCGATTATTTGACAATTTGTTTGGCAACCCTGTGAATAGACACCGATCCTACACAATGAAATTCTACCTTGTAATTACCGTAATTGTTCTGCTTCTGTGCACTGACTCATGTAGAAGGCCTACCAACAATATACATTTTGCCAAATATTTATCTCATGATGAATTTATTTTTCTACTAAATTCTAGGATAATGTGTCATTCAAAATAAACTCATTCATTCCAATTTCACAATTTTCAAGTCAAAAAATAAATATCTTGAATTTTTGATAATTTGATACAAAATGTATGCCCAAATAATGTAGGCTATAAGGCAGTAGCAGCACCATGAATTTTTTTTGGAGGGGGGGGGGCATTGGGGGAAAAAGTGAATTTCAGGGGGGGGGATCAATGAATTTTGAGCAAAATTGCTGCAAAAAGTGGAAATTTACATAATTTGGGGGAATTTTGTAGGCCTACAAATTCCTGGGACATTTTATACCCTGCATCAAGTATAACCTACATTTAGTAAGATTGAAAAATGTTGTGTCTTTAACTAACCATCCCACACTTTTATGTGACCTAAATCTATACACACAGAAAAAATTTTACGCAGGTTATGTAAAAAATATACATAACATTAACTCCCAAACAAATAGGTATTTTTTACATAACCATGAATTATGTAAAAATAACATAGCAGATAAGTAAAAAAATACTATGGCTATTAAGTAAAATATTTGCATAATTTTTATGTAGAATCTTTTTACCTCGGCTATTAGGTATTTTACTACATAATTGTTATGTATTTTTTACACAACTTATGTAAAACATACATAACATTTATGTAGCATATGAACCCCATAACAAATAGGTATTTTTACACACAACCTTGAATTTGTAAAAAAAAAAAAAACATACCAGTTAAGCAAAAAAAATACTTCATTATTAGGTAGGATTGGGGCTTTCTTTCTTTCTTTCTGTTTTATTTTATGCTGAAACATAATTCATGATAGATTTGAAGTCATCAGATCATGGAAGAAAGAGATGAGAAGGAACCACAACGACGTCGATCGCCAAGTTTTAATCCGCTTATCTATTGGCGCATGAAAAGAAAAGCTATCAATGGTACCTCTTTTCATGTATGATCCATTTACCGCGATCGATGCTTGGCGAAATCATTACTGGGAAAAAACTATAACAAACCCATCCACGAACAAACAAACGCTACCCGGAAGTAAGATTCTGGAATTTCACTGATGCTCTGCACACCGACACCGCCTGGCTAATAATTATTTGGTGCAGAAGGGACACTAAAATGAATACATGGGATCGATACACGTGAATTGCTATGCACGATTTTGATATCAGACGAAAATCTTCTGATACCGGTTTAGAAAATGATGAGTATCTCCCGTCATGATTGTTTTCTCAAGAAACCAGATTTGGTCTCATAAACTTGGAAATACGTGTTGAACAGATATGATAGTCGCTAGAATGCGCTTTGAAAATTGGCCGTGCGCTTTGAACTCAAAATTTGACCATTTTATATTGCGTTGGTCCTGTTATGGACTACAGCGTGCAGCGTGTAGTACAGCTGCACTCACTGTAGGCAGTATAAAAGTCGATGACCATTGACCTCAATGGGGTATACAAGCTTAATCACGCACAACCAAGATCGATTACCCGGCTATTGTGAGTAGCCTTAGTTATGTCCCTCGACTAATTATTAGTTTAAAAGAGCTTTAAAGGTTTGAACCAAATGGCTAATCGTGGCTGTGGATTTAACCTACCATGGCGATTCCTGCCATGAAGATATAGGGTCGATGACACTGTGCTCTGAACATGTATAGTAGCTTTGTTTTGGCATCTACAGTCAAACTGTTTTCTTGATCGTATTGTGTAGAAAATGTCCTTTAAAACATCGAAAAGGTCGTCAAAATCGGCCGTTTTTTTGTTGAGTTTCAGCTTTAGCAAATAAGGTAAGATTTTGGTGACTTTTTCGATGAAAAATTGATGTAAAATGTTCTTAAATTATGCACAATGTTCCGGTTGAGTCCGGTACATAAAACCTGTTTAATTTAATAGTTTATATGTGTATAATCGTAACTAGCTGACTCGTTTCAGTGCCAAAGACTGCCAACTCTGAGAAAAAAGTCATCAAAGTTCGAGAAAATTGGGCAAAATGGAAGAAAAAGATGTAGGCCATCAATGACCGATCACGTCACCAGAGAAAATCCTATAGGGTGCTTGCACGGAAGGTCATTAGTTCAAATCATCCTTCAGACACGCTCCAGACGACATGCAAATACATGGAGTACAATACACCAATCACCTATTTAACGCGGAGTATTGATCAAAGTAAATCCTCATGAATAACAATGTCAATTAAATGTCGGTAAAGGGAGTGGACAAAGTGAATGCGTTCGTTGTGGTTCCTTCTTATCTCTTTCTTCCATGATCAGATCTTGGTCAACTGTCAGATTCGTTCAACAATACAATTTCATGCATGAAATATTTTATTTTGTTTTTGTTTTCCTTTTTATCAGTTCAACCCGCTATCTAGTGAATGTTCAATGTAATTTGTAAAGCATTTCTCTCTTGCATGTATTACATGTACGATACAATGCTATAATAATACACTAAGCCACTGAAATGCTTCAAGCCTAATTCCCATAGGCCTATTTGGTACTGTAGGACTACCTACATGTACCAAAGTCATTTCAATGCATTATCACGTCTACACCGTATTACATCGCTATCTATCTCAACACATACATTGCTATACCATGTATACACGCAGTGTTCGGAGCAGTATACAGTAATGCGTACAGTAGCGCACTGTAATGAATGTCGTAAAGCACGTAATCATGATCATGACAATACGTGCGCTGCAAATGTCAATTCCAATGTTGATAAATCTAGTAAATGAACCCATAAATAGCCATTTTTAATGTCTCAAAGAATTCCATACATGAGCTTATCGAGCGAATCTCCACTTATGACTTGAAACCTACCTATTTGAATGATGTTTCAGGAGGCATGCGCTACACGATCACATACACGTCGTATCCGCCATGATTGCTTTCGGTCGGCGCTATATTCTTACCTGAAATAGGTAAAAACTACATAAACTCGGCAAAATATCTGGCCAATGTGTGTTTTGCTTTTCGAATAGGTGCATTTTAAAATGACATTTAACAACTGGTAAAACATTTTGATGAAATTTAACTTAACCTGTGTAAAAAATTGTCGAAATTATACACAACATCATTATACTTGGTATTTTTTTACATAATGAAGGTCCGATTTTTCTGTGTGTATGAAAAGAATTAAATCACAATAACAATTAACAGCCTACACATCTTAAAAATTAATTGAATTTCATGACACACATACATGTACATGTATCATACATGTAATTGTAGGGCCACTACAGACTATTTTATTGGATGTAGAATCTTTGTTATTTAATCTATTCCCATTCTTTTTCCAGTAATGTTTAACTTACAACAAATGTTTGATGACAAACTAGAATGGTACTGGGAGTATGTTACAGATGTGAGAATACACATTAATGAAAAAGTCTGGAAAAGCATGTAAAATTGGACAAAATCCCCTGTGAAAATGGGCTGAAAATAAATAAAATTGCGGGAATTTTGACATCAAAAAAGACTGGTTCCGGTGACTGGATATTCTCATGCCTGATGTTACATGGAATATTCTACGACAAATACTCAGGAGTCTGTAGTGGCCCTTATATTCCAATATTAATACACAGTGATATCTCAAGCTACCGTCATCATTTCTGCTTCAGTGATTGGTTATTATCAGACCGATGCACTCGAATAACCTACTTGATTGCAATTGCAACTTACACACCTACAATTGCATGCATTATTCAGCCTGCTTAGGAAAGTAGAGAAACAAATGCATGCACAGAAAGGGGTAATTGCATGGAAAAGAGTAAATTCAGCTTTTAACCCCATGAGAACTACCTGCGGATTGGCCAAAATGAAGTTTTCATTATCAATTGAACCAATCAGCAACATTGTTAAAATAATTTCACCAATAAAAAAAAAAAATTGGGGTGAATTCTTTGCAAAGCTCCATTCTGATTGGTGATTAAAGTGAAGATATCATGTAATTGACCAATCAGAGGCAATGTTAGATCGGCATGTAGTGCTCAGGGGGTTAAGGAGGTTACGTGTTACGACTAAAATAAGACTCTGCAATGTCCTGTGTGTAACGTTAGTACCGGTACTTACAAAAATATAAAAAAGCAAACAATAAATAATTACAGATAACGTCGTGGGTATAAACAGTCCATCATAATGAGACATTCACGGCAGTAACAAAGTTGTGAAATTTTGAATTGAAACATGACATGGAGGTGCTCGAATTACATTTTGACAGGGGTGTGCTGCTGGGACTCTGAAATCCTTATCCATATTTAGGATTTTGTTTCTCAAATAGGAACCCATGTTGGATTTTTTTTTACAGGCAAATTTGACAGTTTTTGACAATTATTTTGAAATCAGGCCCAATGTTTAGGAATTTTTTTTGCAAAAAGTGACCCATTAGGCAAAAAAAAAAAAAAAATTGTTTGTTTGTCCTCCACAGCTTTGAAAGAGGACGTGCGGGCGGGTGGATTTCTGTTTTTTTTCTTTTCTTTTTTTTCCGGATTTGGCGTATTTCTGGACCTTGCTATCTAGTTAATGCTACAATCATTCATGGTGACTTAAAAAACCCAACATTTTGTTTCTTGAATATGCAGTTAAAGTTATAATTTGTGTTCATGTCATAGTCTTTTAATGATTTGGTGGGCTTTTTTTATTTTCAACTATGAAAGATCTTAGCATTTAGCTCTAGCTAGGTCCAGAGATACTCCAAATCTGGAAAAAATTGAATTTTACTTAAATTTTTATTTTTAAAAAAAATAGAAAAAAAAAAAAAAATATTGGTCAGGCCTTCATCTGAGGAGCGGGCGGTGGAGGACAAACAAACAACTTTTTTTTTTTTGGCCTTAGAGCGGCACATCCCTGTACCTTCATACAGGAGTGCCCCCCCCCTGGCCCAAAACAGCCTTAGGTCCAATGGCAAAGTTTGTTACCCGCCATTCCACAATATAGCTCACAATAAAGGCCATTCTATAAATCAGGGATTCAAATCCCATGAGAACCTGAGAACCAGTTCTCCTGAAGGTTCTGGCTGGAGGTTCTCATAAGCTTCCCAGTCTCAGATCGCCTGTTGTGTTATTACCTTTCTTTACTGCAACAGAAATATGATTATCTCATTAATCCAAAAATATAATTCTGAAATATTGGGGAAAAAAAGGCAAAGTTTTCTTCATTTTTGCTTTCAATTTATTGTCCAATCAGGAACGGAAACCCGTGGCCCATACATGTACATGCATATACGTACTTTCAATGTTAATTACTCAACCATCTTGCAGGAATCAAAAGCCTGATTTTGATGAGAACCAACAAGGATTCTCGCAATTCCCGCAATTGACTGCAAATTTGAACCCCTGTAAATGTACTATGAATATGGAATTTTTTGCGCTACATTTATTTTCGCAACCACAAAACTAATACCGTAACACACATTCCTTTTGTGTATAGTTAAATGTACATTTGTATGGAAGCTACAAAATTTAGAATTTCAATTCAAAGACAAGTGAGACCATTCAAAATTGGCAAAGCACAAAAATTACATGTTTAATGTCAATGTTCAGGTTTAAGAAGCATGTCCTGAGTCGGAGAGATGAACACGTTTCTGCATTATTCTCTAAGGCCAAGTAAAAATAAAAATATGTTTCTTGTCCGGGTTTTTAAAAATTAGGAGGATGAGGGGCTTTTTATTTTTTATTTTTTATTGGAAAATGACGCTAAATACCTGTATTTGGCACCATATTTTGGGTATTCGACATACAGATTGATATATATGAGAAAAAGGAGGAGGCCCTTTTTATTTTATTGTTTTGAGAGGTAGGCCCCTCTAGTGATCACAAAACTCTTCTTAAATGATGTATTATGCATTTACAAAGCCGTAAAATAACTTTCAACTTCTGAAACATCTTTTTCAACCAGTTGAAAGTTTACAAAATAAAAAGAAATTTGAAAAATCTTCAAAAAAGGAGGAGGGCACGGACGAGAAACATGTTGGGTTTTTTTACTCGGCCTAAATGGTATTTACACTGAATGTTTAAACCACCTGTCAATTTCACAAAATTAACTCTCGTTGCATACATCACTAGGATCCACAACATGCTCATCTAATCAGGGCACAGTTCTTTAACCCTAATACATTTGTACATTCATTGAATGACCTTTGCAAAATTAGGTACAAAAACTCATACTCTGCAACTTGAGGTCAAATTTTGCACTATGATTGTTTAATTGAGGTTATAATGAACTATGCCATTGGGATGAGGCCATTGTGGTCCATAGTGCATGCACACAACACATGATGTGCCAAGATCTGTGGTTAAACTTAGAGCAACAATTGCAAACAAGTTCCCCCATTTTCACAAAATGATTTTTAAGCTATTGCAGTGGGTCAAAGGTCAAGAAAAGCTATACATATATACTCTTTAGTCTTACAATTAATTATTTAGTAAAATTGCAGCATTTTCTTGTTCAACTTTTTGAAACTTGGTCGTATTTTGTTCTTCAAACGTACTAAAAACCATACTTGATGCTTCAAGCCCTGAGCTAATGAGCAGCCCTAGTAAACCATGCAACATGCCTAGTGATGTGGTCGGCACCGTTTTTTATTGTCGACATGTCGATATAATTCGTATACCGACGTCGACAGTGTGTCGACATAAAAAAAATTCTTAAAAAAAAAAAAAAAAAAAAAAATTTTTAATTTTCAAAAATATTTTTGGCCAGAAAATCAAGTTATAGGCCCAAACTGACTTGTTATTCAAGGTTGAAACCAGAGAAATACTGCTACTCAAAAAAAAAAAAAATGCCAATTTTTTTTTACAAAGTTGGACAAAGTTGTACATTTTAATTACTTTTGTTTCTATTGAACAGCTAGCAATGCATACTAATTCAATGTGTCCCTGACTGTTCAATAGAAGCAAAGGTAATCAAAATGTATAAGTTCATCCAACTTTGTAAAAAAAAATTGGCATTTTTTTTTTTTTTTAGTAGCAGTATTTCTCTGGTTTCCAACCTTGAATAACAAGTCAGTTTGGGCCTATAACTTGCTTTTCTGGCCAAAAATATTTTTTGAAAACTAAAAAAAAACAAACAAATTTTGTCGACATGATTTTTTGATGTCGACATGTCGGCACACGTGCCGGCGTCGACGACATTATGTCGACATAAGGCATGTCGACCACATCACTAAACATGCCGATGCCATTCCTTTTTTAAAAGCTTTTGATTTGACACGAAATGACTTGAATGCTTCCGATTACAAATTATGACATTTTCTAACATAATTATTGCCAGAAACAAAATGTACTGCATCCAATAGTATAGCAGCACAGCAGATAAGCACACCAGCCTTCCCATGTTGCATTAGTTCAGATTCATTTTAAGCACATACATGTAATTTGCAAATGTGGAGAAATTTTTCATGAATTAAATGATAACCTATTCAGACACACATTTTTCAAATCAGCTTTCAACATGATAATTTTCAAGATTTTCACAGTATTTTGGTGGTATACCAATTAATTCCCGACCTGGTTAATTATTCCACACACCTGTACAAGTACTTGTCAATACAAAATTATGAAACATGATCTTCAGCCATGGCGTTGTCTTTTTTAAAGACAGTTCTTGTTACTGAGGTTTGAGAGGTTTGAGCCGGGGGTTTGAGATACATTGTACTTCCAAGAGTCACAAGACCCATGCACCTATATGTAAAGGTAGCTAAAAAAACTTGCCTTTTAAGGGATCTAGAATGAGCGTTTATATGCGTTTCGACAGTATTTTTGTGGGACATGAGAGCACCTCAGACCTATCGAATTGCATTCTGAATCTGAAGCATGTCTTTCTGATATCAAATAATTTTCATTTTTGAAAATCACAATATAATACAAATTTTATGACAAATTATAAAAATTTGATATTTGTCAAATTTTGATATATAACAGTCCTCGAAGTAAATTATTTAAATCTAATGATATATTCTTAAAGTGTATGTAACTGGGAGGAAAAGCCGACGGTCAATTGAAAATTTTGACCTTTCATATTGAAGATATGGATTTTTTTCCCAAAAAGACCTTTTTTGTGTGTGTGTTTTTGGAAAAAAATCCATATATTCAATCTTAAAGGTCAAAATTTTCAATTGATCGTCGGTTTTCATCCCACCTACATACACTTTAAGTATAAATCATCAGATTTATAAAGTTTACTTCAAGTACTGTTAAATATCAAAAATATCAATTTTAATGATTTGCCATAAAATGTGTATTACCGTATTGGTCCGAGTATAGTCCCATGTTCGAGTATAATCCCACCCCCATTTTTGAAAAAATTTCAGAAACTGTAAAAAAAAAAAAAAAAAAAAAGTTAGTTTTTTTCGGTTTCGGAGTGTCCCTGGACCTAGACCTAGATGATAGAATTATTCATGTTAAAAAAAAAAAAAAAAAATTCAAGATATTTTGTAGGTTTTAATATGAAAATTGATAATTTGTATTCATGTCATACTCTATTAATGATTTCAAAATGCATTGAATTTGAATGCATTTTGAAATCATTAATAGAGTATGACATGAAAACAAAGTATCAATTTTCATATTAAAAATACAAAATATCTTGAAATTTTTTTTTTTTTTTTTTTTAGGTCAACCATGAATGATCCTAGCATCTAGGTCTAGGTCCAGGACACTCCAAAACCGGAAAAAAAAATAAAAAAAAAAAAATTTTTTTTTTTTTTTGAAATTGAGTATAATCCCACCCCCAATTGTGAAAAATTTTCACATAAAAACGGGTGGGACTATACTCGGACCAATACGGTAAATTGCGAAATTCAAAAAATCAAAATTATTTGATATCAGAAGGCCATTCTTCGTATTCAGAATGCAATTCGATATGCCTGATGTGCTCTAATGTCCCACAATAAATACTGTCCAAACGTTCATACCCCACCCCTTAAGTTCATTTATTACAAGCTAAAATTTGTGTAGCAGGTTGTCCAAAATGGGGAGTAATTTGCTCTGCTGTGGTACAATAAATGCTGGTACAAAATGTAAGGTCCATCCAATTCCACACGTGATCTTGTCGAGGTAATGACGTCAACACGTTGAGGCACCCATTTCACGCGCACATATATGCGGCATCTTTAAACGTGTGCGTATGTACACCAGCGATTTGAGCGAAAGCTTGCAATTTGAAGCCATGCCCAAAGATTTGCCCACTGATGTCAATTCCTCAACAAGGACAGGTGTAAAATATATGTCCAATAGCTCAAAATTCTGTTGCAACTTGCAATGCACCATGGGAAAAATGATTTTCTGCTATGCTGTAGCACCAGAGAAGATACATTGTAACTTACACTTCCCACAATGCATTTCTTCCATTGCAATTTTCTGTACTGATTTGCTATCTAGTGAAACATATGGGTCAATAGTGACAAAAAGTTCCGCACTGCAAAGGGCACATTCAGATCTTGCCAATTGTTTACTTCTTGACTATCAACCATGTTTAGCCAGTCTATTCTCAACATGAATACAAAGGGAACCTGTATAAAGTAATATGAGTGTCATTTGATGTAATGTATGAGGTGATGCATCATGTTGCAAAGGATTCTTGGAAGGGTCAGATATCTTCTTTGCTGTAGCACTGTATTGAATAATAAGCCGAGACAATCCAACGTAAGGAAATACATTAGGAAGATATTATTCTACCTAGTTTGGGAGAACTGAAGCTGACATTGGAACATTGGAGTTTATTGGCAGAAATGAAGATACTTTTCATTTTCTTTTGAAGTCACAACTTATTCAAAAAATATTATGTTACAAAGATTTTGACAGTAAGCTTCTTGGATATCAGAACAAAAACTAGAATAGCTCAGTCAAAATGAGGACAAAAAACTTGCATGAAATATCATTTTACATACTGTAGCTTGGAATTTGATATTACAATCTATATTTAAACATCTGAGAAAGTTCCTGCAATCTTATTGGTCCTTAACCTTGTGATAAGACACAATAACACGGTTCAGCGTGTGCATGTCGAGGTAATACGCATACTCGCTATTTGAACCAATTGGAGGCACATATATAATAATGGGACTGATCGATTCTAAGCCATTGGTAATTCCTTGTAATGTAAGGCCAAAAAAATATTGTTGTGTTGCCCTCAAGTGGGAAAATGGGAAAGTTAATTCGACGGTCAGATTTTTTTTTTTTTTTCCCTTCAAACCTTCAGTTTGTAAAAATCCCCTCAAATATTAAATAATGCTTATCTTCAATTAGGAGACATTTGTCAATTTTGACTTCTGGATACTTGTTAGACATCAATTAAAGACTAGTCTTTCAATAAAATATTAATTTTAAGTAAAAAACATAGATTTTTTGAATAAATCTGTAAAAGTCAAAATTAAAAAAAAAAATGCCGACCCTGATTTTTCAGGATTTAGGGTCAGACGGTTGAGGGCAACACAACAAATTTTTTTTGGCCTAATTGTATACAAATTTGATTTCAATTGATTAAAAATCGATATTTTCGACATTTAACAGTTCTCAAAGTAAACTTCATTTATAATCTAATGATAGGTACAATGTACATGTATGGTACTTAACGTGTATGTAGTTGAGAGGAAAAGTCATCCATCATGTACAAATTTTGACCCTTTGTATTGAAGAAACTCATTTTTTCCCAAAATTTCACTGATTTTTTTGCCCTGCAATTTTGCCCTGCAAAGGATCCCTGTTTACAAGTCCCTTTAAAAACATTCACAAGATATGGTAACTGTCACCTAGAATAACACTTATCTCATAAAACCAGAGATAACATGTTCAACATGAATCGGATTTGATGTGTCCCAGACATAGCCACTTCTCTCGATTTGGACTGACATCAACGACGACTAAAATGCACGCCCGAGGGAACGGATACCATTAAATGTAAATCGTCATCTTTAATTTGAGGAGATGTTGAATTGAATGTGCAAAGTGATGGTGATAATAGCATGTTGTAGATTACTACAATTGTGAACAATAACCTATAAACATTGATCAAATGTGAAGGATATGTGTCTCGTTAGTCGGTACAAAATGTGGAATAATTCTGGTATACCCTGTGCACAAGTATAAAACTAACCCTAATCTTAACCCTACATTGTAACCCTAAAATACCGGGTACGCAGGGTAAACCAGAATTTAAAACACATGGTGCGCAGGGTCAACCAGAAATGTAGGCCTACCCTTACTGTACATGTAATATGCTTTTTTGATTCATGGGGTAAAATTGGTCACCAGAAATCCAGAATTGAGATCTCACATATTGGCCTACATTGTACATGTGTATGTATTTGGCCTAAACAAAAAACATTTGATTTCTGCCAGTACTTACTAAATATTTTTTTAAAGATTTTTTTTCCAATTTGAGATTTTGCTCAATAGTGCATTTGTTTACAACTGAAATCATAGACCATGATCAATGCAATGAAATCATTGAAACAATTCAGACTGTTGAGGCAAACAATGTTGTGCAATTTAAATCCTTTTTTTCCCGATTGACTTTTAAAATCATGAATGATGTACAATTGTATATGCTTTCCCAAGAATCAGTATGACACTTTCTAGGTACAATGTATTTAATAGGGCATTATACATGTAAGTGGTAACCATGGTTACCATGTAAATGGAACTTAACATTTGTTTACCCTCAAAGCATCTGAAGTGATCATATTCCTGGTAAAATCAACATGTAACAAAATAACAAACAGATTACATACCATGATCCCATACCATGATACCAGTCTGTCAAAACGATTATTACAGACCATACAAAAATGTAGAAGAGCCCAGACTGCATGTAAACATGGTCACATGCTGATGATGTACAGTATGTAGGGTTTATGTCAGGGCAATAAAAAATTTAATTTGAATCAAGCATGGAAGAAATCTTATCTCTTTCTTCTATGAATCAAGTGTGGAAGATACAATTGCCAGTAAATTTATACAAAATGTATTGTACATGTACATCATGTTGGCCCACTACATGTAGATGGGGGATACAATGTAAATATGTGACTTGGGGAAAAATATTTCAAAGTGCTTTACCAGTACTTAGCCAAAAAGTTGAAAGTACATGTAGCTGAAAGCAGGGCTGTCAACTCTCACGCATTGGCCGTGAGTCTCACGCATTTGGTCACTTTCTCACGGTCTCGCGCCAAGGTAGTATAATCTCACGCCTAGGTAGTAAATCTCACGCAAAAAGCCGGAAAATAAGTAAAATCTCACGCATCATCATGAATAATTTGTTGTTCCTACCCCCCCACCCACCCGCTTTTCACATTCTCGAGCGCCGTGGCTCAAATAGTTCAAAATGAACATTGGAGTCGGCAAATCCCGGTATGCCTCTGTCTCACGCCAAGCAATTCCAAAAAGTTGACAGCCCTGGCTGAAAGTGCTGTACGACTTACAATTTAAACCTAATTATCAATAAAAAAACACATTTAAATTAGATTTTTAAAAATAAAATTTTTTTGAGTGACTGATAATAAAATGGAAATGATGTATTTACTTATTACAGATCAATGAGATCAGACAACTTCTATTGCGACTTGCTGTCCCTCAACCACCATGCCCTGCATATTTTCTGACCAAATGAACTGATCATTTCAAAGATTATAACCATAAGTGAAGCAGCCTAGAATACATCAGGCTCCGCGATTATCACAACTAACGCTTGATATATATGCGTTCATACGGCATACAAAATGTATAGCATCTTAAGATTTACACACAAACCACTAACCCCGCCACTAACTTGGGTTCCAGGGCCTAGATTTCGACAAGAATCACAGAATCGATTCTTGTAAGATACGGTTGCGAGAATCAACTTCTCTCATTGTATCATGCCCAATCCTGACTCTACATCGCAGCGCGATGCAATGCTATAAAAACTGTAATCTGAGCCAGGTTTTTACAAACTTGGCGGTGAAAATTCTTATCGCGCGGTGGAAATTTCGGTCCGCAATGGAGTTGGAAAATGTTCTAAGTTTTTCGCATCGCGCTGTGATATTGCAGCCGTGCACGCTCCTGATAATGGCTGCTGGAAAATCAAGTTCGGCAGGATGACCAATTGACCATAAAAGGAGATGCAGACCCCACGTGATTTTAAAACATTGCAGCATCGGGCGACAAAACTGAAATGAACATTTTAATTTCATCACGCGATGCTGCGATGTTTTAAAAGCATCGCAGCATCGACATCATTATTTTTGGCGTAAAATAACTCGGCTTAAATAATGATGTCGCCCGTGTTATATGAGACGATAGATGCACTCCAGTGGCTAAAAACAATACCTTTATTCTCTAAATAAAACTTACATATCAATTGACTGATTTTCACAACATTTTACATGCAGTGCACAGGCAAATTTCTACATGCACAGAGTCAAAGTTACATGCATCTGTACATGTACAAATGTATGCAATATGCATGCATGTGGTATTTCGAACACTGGTAGAATGACCATAAATGGAGATGCAGACTCCACATCGCTGCCGCGATATATCGTTACAGTATTTTTAATTTCATAGCGTGATGCTGCAATGTTTTAAAGGCATCGCATCGCACTGCGAAGTGGAGTCTCCATCAAAATTTACTCATAAGATGTCCAATAGATTCAAGACATTGTAGCCTGTATGGACATACCAACTCTTGAAAGTAAAATTCCTACAGAACAGAACTAGTCAGGCAAGCACATTATCAGTGAGTCCATCAGTAGAAACTGTGAAATGCCTTCACTTTCTACAGTAAACAACACTGATAAGTGCAGATTTGAATTCATATCACACACTAAAACTGTGTAGTATAATCATTAGCCTGCGTTGAAAGAAAAGTACCATACTACAAATGACTGCTAATACTATGTAGTCAAGCGAATTTGCTACATCAGGGGTTCTCATCTCAACTTAAAGTTGTATTTGTGAGGAAGGCCACAACATGCCAAACACATTTCAGACAAACATTCATGCTTGATGGCGCAAAATACATGCATTTTCTGTTATGAGCCAGGAACCCTATTTGCATAACATTGGTGATTGTTACGTAAGGGTAAGGCGGGTTAAACGAACACATGCATAAGGGCGTTGACTAGTCATTGACTGTTTTCGTCGAGACTATAGTGCACACGGATAGATTTATTTTTTGTTAAATGTTAAAAGATGGGTTTCTGCCCAAATTTAGCTTGTTTAAAGTCAATTTCTGACTCAGATTATTTCTGGTTAGAAAGGAAATAGCACCAGCAGGACTACGTAGCCGTAACAAGTTGTGTTCGAGTTGTCATGATTGGAGATGATCTGCGCACCTGCCTTGTGATACTAATCGTGTTGTGTCGGGTCATATCGTGTTGGTGTGTTCAAAAGGTGTAGGCTCTACTTAACACAATACAATATTTCACGATAGGTTCTTGCACTGTCCATTGTCTCGTCGAAGAACGGTGTTCCCCTATAGTCTTATTTTGTTTAAATGTTCCTTTTAGTTAAAAGGGAAGGGGCAAAATACGGGGGGGGGTATAGAAAGAAAAATTCTATATGTTTGAGGGTACCGAATTAGTAAATAACAACATTGTAAACAGCCCTCGAATTAACCCACGGCACCGATGGCATATTGCCGTGGGTGCCCACCCCCATTGCCGCAATGCCCTCAAAATATGTCCTTTACCGACGGCAGTCACTTGCCGTGCCCCTAAATGAAGTTGCCGTGGGTGCCCTAGCCGCCAGCCCTGCCCCTTAGTTATAAAATCATTAACAAGTACTGGTTAAATCCCAGCAAAATTGTGGAAAATTAAATCGAAAATCTTGAACACGATCGCTATTTTGAGCATCGTAACCCAGCTATCAATCACAGTATACACAATATTTAGTTTGTTGTGAATTAATATTCATTACCCCTACGTAAGCTTACATATTCAGCCAATCACATCGGCTTATACATTATCTGGTTACTAGAAATCTGACTTCATTTTCTCGATTGGTCAGAGAAATACCTCGTGTCATGAACAAAATCTGAGCGCTGGGCAAATCAATTGTTCTCTCGATTATCAAACATTGACTTCCCATTGCAAACCGATGGCGATACCCTTCCGGTATCGTCTTATCTTGTACATGTGAGCCCATCTCTAGATATGTTTTGCACAAAATAGTTTTTATCGGCGAATTTGATCAATATTATTACCAAAGTTACAGCTGTTTCATCGCTACATTTCGAGTCAGTTTTGCAGCTCAGAACTAGGGATCGCAAAATTTAAGTAAATTAAACTGTATTATAAAGCAGGTTTTTTAAGCAATCAGGTTAGTTTTAGTGTAAAGTTGAGAGTCGAATTTTACTTTGGTGTCGAATTCAGCTGACGGTAATGCATCTATTCGCTTTTGAAAAATTGCCTTGGTGCCCTTCTCAAATTTTCAACAGTTGCCTTGATGCCCTTTTGAAATATTACAAATTGCCGTGCTGCCTTGCCTTTTCAGTGAAAATCCACGGCAATTATCAACTTGCCCTAAAAAAGTTGCCGTGCCCCTTCAGATCCTTAATTCGAGGGCTGATTGTAAATGTTTTCCTCTACATTTTAAGTTAAGAGTTGGTCAAGTGCCAGACATCAGTGGTTGGCTGTTAGGCCAGATTTTATTTGTTTTGGCCTGTGGGCTGCATTGTGCTCCAGCTCCTAATAACGCATCCCCATTGCAGTGACAGCTATAGCTGTATCCATCCGTGAACAGAAATTTTGATCATTATAGCTCTAATTTAGTTCATATTTTTTACTAGATCTGCCAGTGAAAAAAATAATGCAGAATTAACATCGATCACAGTTATATGATGCCGTAATGCAAAAACATATACGGTACCAGCAATTTTATCGGAACGTGTCATCATTCTCCCTACTGTACATCATGTAGGTCATTTACATGCAATATTTAATGAGCTTATGTTTAAATTTGCAATATTACATCTGTGCATCAAGTGATTGATGTCTTAATTAGTGAGACACAGGCCTGGCAAGATGTCAGGTTGTAATCTGGGTTGTAATGTATTCTAAGGCGATTTGTTCCTTAACTAAGCCTGTCTGTGGACAGACAGAAAGCAATAAACAGTTCCTACAATGTCAAATGTGTCATCCAGGACTTAATATATAAGACATAGACCAAGTAGGGAATAATGTACCACAAGATGACACCATGTGCTAGTGCAACAATATATTCCACAAAGAGCACACATCTAGATGAAATAAAGAAAACTGGGGTAAATAATTTGAAAAAGGTGAATATTTCCTTTGTACCAAACCCGAGGCAAGGCTGGAAATTCAAGATTCCAAATTGCGAGAGCACAGATCTGTGAGATCCGGGAAAGAAAGCACATGAAAGCACATGACATTCATCCTCCAGCTGGGGTCAAGAGATTGATCCTTTCTTGTTTTCGCTAGTTTCTTCCTTGTTTGGTTATAAACTGATAAAGGTGAAGATTTCCTTGTACAAATCCGAGGCAAGGCTGGTATTCTTCCATTGTCGGAGCACAGATCCTGGAAAGAAAGCCTTTGTTGGGAGTGATGCACAGATCATATGACATCATCCCCTAGCTGGGGGTCAAGAGATTGACCTTTTTTGTGTTTTCGCTAGTTTCTTCCTTGTTTAGTTATAAACTGAAATTGGTGAGTATTTCCTTCTACAGTACCAAATCCGAGACAAGGTTGGTATTCTGCCATTGTGGGAGCACAGATCCGGGAAAGAAAGTAGTGGGAGTGGCGCACGGAGCGCATGGCATCATCCCCTAGCTGGGGTCAAGATAATGACCTTTTCTTGTTTTATGGGTTACGTTTCTTCCTTGTTTGGTTACAATACATGTACATGTACAATGTACAATGTATTATTATTTCCTTAATATTTTTTGTGTACAATTTCCTCTTTGAATTGAAATTGGAATTTG
Organism: Amphiura filiformis; assembly: GCF_039555335.1. Lineage (NCBI taxonomy): Eukaryota > Metazoa > Echinodermata > Ophiuroidea > Amphilepidida > Amphiuridae > Amphiura > Amphiura filiformis. The sequence continues at coordinate 28,615,117 of NC_092629.1, forward strand.
GATTGTTTTTCACTATTCAAGTTATTTTCCTGTGTGTAGTGTTTTTGTTATTGCCGATTTATTTGTATATTTTTGTTGTTTACTTGTTTTGGGTAGTTTGCTTTTTTCGTAGTGTGCCACTCAATTTGTAAAAGAAAATAATATACATGCCGATACATTCACAGCCAAATTCATTATGCTTGAACAACGTTTTTTATTCAAGTTCCACACAAACATTTCAATGGACTTGAAATGACACTCTACAGAGTAGACTAAAATCCAATTATGTAAAAGTTTGTCTCTCTCAAATACTGTTGCCAATCCGAAAAATAACCAACACCAACAGGTCATACTGCCTTTTATATCTTCTGACACATTGGTATACATTGGTATGAAAATAACAATGCAATGTCTTTACTAATTCCATGATATTGAAAACCTTAAATAATAAGGGAAATAGGAAATTCATGGGCAGAGTGGAAAATTGTCAATCTATTTGAAGTGAAATTTATAATATTCATACTAACATGCTAATGTAATCTTAATCTTACTCTATTTTATCTGAGACATTTGACCTGAAAATAGTACATTATTCTGCCCATGAATTTGTTTATTTTTTTAATGTTTTCAATGAATACATTCAAAAAAATAAACAGAAATTCATGGGCAGAATATTAATACTACAAATACAATGTTATTTGTTTGAGAGATTTTTTCACGTTTTAATATTATCTTCAGTATAAATTTCCCCATGCATTTCCCATAAATGTATTTTTGATGTATGACATGTCACACACAGATGTCTATTCTTGTCCATTTCATATTTTAATTTGGTACAGGAGCCACAAGTACCGTAAATATTTTACAGTGACAACATACATGTCAGCCCGGGGACAGCTAGCAGTCAAGTTACACACAACGATGAAAAAGGGGAAAAACTGTCCCCAATTCCCCACTCGCTCCTCAAATCCTTCAAGGTGCTCTATTTTTGTTATGCTACCAAAATAGTGTACGCATTTCCCTTAGCACCGCTCTTCTTCATTATATATGTGCATTTAACCTCAAAAGGATGGGTATAATTGTCACGGGCTTTACCTGTTGGCTGTACGGAACTTTTACGTATGTAATAACTACGTACATACATTGCATATGATCATGGAACCTTCAAAACCCATGTCACATACAAAAATACCATCAATGATCAAGTTACAGAAATCATACATCATTTCATGTACATGGTTTTGCCCCATGCACTCTTTCCTTAATATACATGTATAACAATTTTGTAGTGTGTGGTAATTCCCATTGATAGTGATAGTGAAGGAGACTATCTATGGGTAACCAAGAACACCACCTTTCCCAGTGTATAGTTAGTACATACAACATGTACAAAGTACCGGGCCGGCCGGTATTCTCCCTTTTTCCAAAAAATACTACCAGACACTTAGAATTATATCCTTACCGCAATCGACCCATGGTTGTTCCTTCACTACCAAGCTTTCCTCAATCAGTTCTGTTCAGTTTAGTAGTATATTTCCTAGTATATTCCTTAGTATATAAATCCGTTAAGGTCCAACAGGTCATACAACACAGCACAGTAGGGCACAAACCACCACAACACTACAACTATCCTCTCTAAGTCACTACTGGTTTCCTCTCTAAATATAATCCAATACAGATGCCACTATCACAAGTTAACCAGATAAACTGCGTCACTCTCTAAAAATCCTGTGAATCTCTACTCCTGTCTTTACTATCTCCAAGAATACTGTGTTATTTGAATGGTAATATGATGACGTTTTACACTATACAGTTTTATCATGGGTGTCCCCCAAATTACTTTACTTTCCAATATTCACATACCACAGTGGTTTGCAAAGGTGGACCATAATAGGGTTATACCATTAGTCCCCACAGGGGTGGGTGTTGTGTCAACATCCTACACCATCTATTGATATTTATTGATTGTTATTTACTAAAGGCAGAGAAATCAATACTGTACATATCATGGTATTAGCATCACATGCACTTTGGCAGGTTTGTTATTGTTATGCAAGGAGGATGAATTGAGTGACAGTATTAAATTAATGGATTTTATATTTTTGTGAGTTTCAGTAGCTCATCCCCATTGAGGTGTGTACTGTATAGCTACCACTGAACGCCTGAATAAACTTTCCTCATTGTTGACAGTTTGTTTGGTTCTAATTGATTTTAATTTTCAATCCCTAAAATTTTCACAAATTTCCACCGACCACAAAAATAGCAGCTTATTAATTCATAAAGTAACTTTCACTATTATGATTGCAAAGTTTGAACTATTTCTTTAATCATAAAAACAATTGTTGAATTTAGCGAAATTTTTAACGTATAATTAAATTATCAATAAATTTATATGCCTCGAAAATGTCTACCACAAAAATGCATTGGATCAACATCCCAATACCTGTAGGCAATTTGTATTTGAATAGAATTCAGTCCATTTATATTAGAGACTTAGTTGTGAAACTATTGTATGTTCAGGATCAGCCAAACATGATATTGGTTAATTTTGTTATAAAAAAATATATATGCAAGTATATACATCCATTACATAAAAGGAAGAAAAAAAATTAATGTTTAGGTTCTCGCCTCTCTCTCCTCAATTTCTGGAACTTGTTAGATTTTCTTTATTTTGGAGTTTCCAAAAAAATTTTTGTTTTGACTTTGGAATGCTTTAGGAAAACTTCGTTTTTAAAATGTTTATAAGACAACAAGCCTGACACTTCCATGTCTAGGATTTTTTTTTCTTCAGAATCTCATGTCTCATGTGAGAGGTCTGTGGTTCGATTTTTCCATTTGCCCAAAAAAGCTCATAATGTTTTAGCAGAGGCTGAGGGACTGAGTGTGGAAGGAAACAGAGGTCAACTTGCCCTGCCCGGGCTTACCATCGATCATCCAGAAAGCATGGATAAATGTGCTGTTTTATTATTATTATTACTATTAGAAATGGGAAAATATGGACAAGAGGAATTAAATTCACAGTTACCCCAGAAACTTGGAAAAAAATTCAGTCAGTATTTTGTGTCATTTTAGCCATGTACCCTAAAATTGTATAATTAATAGCTATTAATTGTGATTATTTCAATTACAGGTAATGACCCATGGTAGAACACAGAATTGGTTATGTTGGGAGATTTACCTTGACCAGTAATTTGGACATTGATTTTAACCCCATGAGAACTACTTGCCGATTGGCCAAAAAGAAGTTTTCATTATCAATTGGCCCAATCAGCAACATTGTTAGAATAATTTCACCACAGAAAAAAATTGGGGTGAATTATTAGCAAAGCTCCATTCTGATAGGTGATTAGAGTGAAAATATCATGTAATTGACCAATCAGAGGCAATGTTAGATCGGCAGGTAGTGCTCAGGGGGTTTAAACACAAATCCTTATAATACTTTAAATAGAAGAATGTTCTTAGTCATCCAGTAGTTGTAAACACGGAGTTTGGAAATAAATCTATTACAATATGTAATGGAACTGACTTTTTGCAACTTTGCTACATTGTGTCTGGAACCACCAGAATTCATCAGGCAACTCAAAACTCCTCCGAACGATTTTCAGACTAGTGTCATAGGGGATATGGCACAGATTTTTCGTCTCAGTCTTCTTTTTTTCTTTCTATCCAATGGAAACAAACAGGTCGGCTTTGGAGTTTAAAATTCACAAAAGAATTCACTTTAAAACATGTTAGAAAAACATCATAACATGACAGTCTATTGCTTGAATGTCTGAATAAAAAAACTATTGAAAAGTTTGATCATGATTTTGAGAAATTCCTCTCTCATGGTTTTAGCATGTTGTTTGACCTACAGTGTATTTCAAACCATCGTTATACTTCCTACTTTAAGACTAGTTAAAGTTGATGTTGAAAATTCCTGTCACATATTTTTTTACCAACGCGATTGATTGATGAGGCGACTCTTTCATTATTCATTATTTTGTTAACATTCATTATTTAACTGCATCAGGCTATAATGTATAAACCGAAGGCAATGACAGCTAATATTAATCCCAGGTGGGGTACTCGGTACAAATGACCATACAGGGATGTGCCGCAGACATGGGTAGCATGTTCAGCCTTTTGGTACATGTATACCAATGGCCCCCTTTTCTAGGCCTTTTTTCCCAGAAAATAGCCCAATTTTGCATACATTGTTTGCAGAACACAAGAGACTATCGAAAATTTGAATGACAGAGACAACATTGTATAGAATATTTCAAGTTTTCAATAAAATAGCAAAATAATGAATTATTTCTGTAAAATTACCTTGCAATGCTTCATAAAACAATCTGATGTCAGTGACTTCCCCCTCCCTTCCCACCCACCCCCCAAAAAAAATTCTGAAAATACCATGGACAACGCAAGACATAGGGAGCGCAGCGCCTTTATAGCCATGAGTCCCATTTAGATACAAAATTTTTAACAATTTTCTCAATTTTTTTTTTAATCACAAATGATTGTAACATTTGGCTAGTCCAGGGACTCTAAAAAAAATGAAATATGGTAAATTTTTTTTTAATTTATAAAAATTCAGAAAACCTGATAAATTTGGGAAACTGGCGTCTCTGATAACAGCCTAACACAGGTACTTTCCAATGCTTCATAAAAAAAGGTGACATGCTTGGGGGTGATAAGGCAAAGTAAAAAATAAAACATGTTTCTCGTCCAGGTTTTGGAAAAATAGGAGGAAGAGGGACTTTTTATTTTTTATTGAAAAAATGCCCTAAATTACCCTATTTAGACGCTTTTTATCCTTTTTATAGCGTAAAGATTAGAAGCTGAAAAACATGAAGAGGCTCTTTTTATTTTGTTGTTTTGAGATGTCAACCCCTCTGGTCATCACAAAACACTTCACAAAATGCTTCTAATACTATTGTTAAGGCTTATAAGAAGAAGTTGCAACTTCTCTAGCATCTTTACAAAAAGTTATGAGAGAAAGATTCAAAATGCAAAATCTTCAAAAACGGAAGCGGGAGGGGACGAGAAACATGTTTTTTTATTTACTTGGCCTAACTTACATTCGTCTAAAAACCAGTCACACAACAAACGAGTCTTAATTTGTAGGCTAATTTTAGGAACCACTTCGTGTTACAACTTACGTTCCACTCTACCCTTAATCACAGGGCCTGAAGGGTTGTGTCAGATTTCATCAAATGTATATATGCCCTACTTTTTGTTTCAAAGGCCTGATTTTGTAAAAGCCTAGGTATGTACAGGTGGCTAGGGGTGCAAATTTGAGGGGATCAAAAATCATGAAAATTCCAGAAAATTGCAAAGAAAACTGTAAATTTTATAATTTTTTTGGTTGGGGTTATTGGGACAAACTGGGAGATATCTGACTGGGGGCATTTTCCTGCCATGTATATATGAAACACTCCTCATTTTGATCATTTCACTTCTATTAAAAGATCCCTAAATTGCTCAAAAATTTGATATGGTCAAATTCTTTTATTTCAGCATTTTTATTTTGTAAATTTGGAACAAAAAATAGATTTTTGCTCAATTTTTTCGATACTTTTTACCCGTTGAAATTTTACACCAAATGACCCCTTTAAAAAATGTTCATACCTAAGACCGCCTTTTCCATTTTGCTATACCCAATGACCCCCTATTTTAAAACAATATTTTATACCAATAATCCCCTACTTTCTGACATTGTTAAACACATACCCATCACTTCTAAAGTTGAGTGCCCCCCCCCCACTTGTGGCGATCAAGTGTTGCTGTTAAGACGTGTAAAAATGTAAGTAAATACACATGTGTTTTTATCTAAACACAGGGTGACATATTGGAATTCACAAATCCGTATCAATCGTTATTGCTAATCTGTGTGGAAAACTAATCAAATAATGGTAATTTGTGTCTAGGAGGGGCATTCAGACAATCACAAAATTCTTGAGAATTGGCCCAATCGAGAATAATAGGCTAATAAATGTGTATCACTAGTTGGGAGTGAAATTATACAAAATAATGCATGTGTACTGAGATGATGATGCGTATAATGCACTCCCCTAGACACATCAAGTGCATTATTTTATACAATTTCTTGAGGAACAAGTGATGCATTTACTAACCTATTTCATACACAAGAAAATTTTCACTACAAATGTTGGAAAATATAACCAAATGTAAAGGCATCAACCTGCTTCTGACATGACTGCGCGTAGTATGCAGATTGCATGCCCGTGCAATTATACACAATTAATGCAACATTTGCTCTGATTGGTTCTCGCTATCTAAGAGTGTATGAATTGTAATTGATCAATCCCGAATGCATGTCCACATGACCCTATTGAAGACTTGAATCCTTGACTTGAGTTTTGCGATGTCTGGTGACGTCAGATTATGAATTACTTACAACCATATTAAACCAAGGTTATATTAAGTTAAGCTACGCACTTCAGAATAGAAAAAATGGCTTGTTCACACGGCATCAGCACTTGACAATCACTTGGGGTCACTTCATTTCTTGGGGGAATTTGAAGAAAAATTTCAAGGGATTGTAATCCTCAAGAATAGCCCTCCGTGTGGACACGCCAAGTGTGTTTATCCTGGCATCCTGCATGTGGAAGACATTCACTTGAGGGATTGTAATCCTTAAGAATAGCCCTCCGTGTGGACACGCCAAGTGTGTTTATCCTGGCATCCAGCATGTGGAAGACATTCACACAGACTGACAGATAATTACACATGCTGCCTGGTTTCTTCATTCACAAATCCTGCCTCATTTGACCAGTGATGCCAAAGCTGCAATTTAGGCACCATACTGGGCTACTTGCGGGGCTACTTGACGATTTTTGATGCATTTTCTATTCTCATTTAGTTTTTCAGTTCCAAGAAGCAATCTATCAATGCATTTTATTACCATTTTAGTGAAGTGTATTCTGCCCAATTTGGTGATTTCAAGGAGTTTACTGCTAAATTATTGGGCACTGTGTGTCATTAAAATTTTGGCTACAAGCACTGATATATTCACACTCTCATACTCATCATGGATGTGGGACTGTGGGTGCACTGCACATCTGTAGAATAGCACCAGAGACTCCACTCACTCTCTTACCCCACTCTCTTTCCTCTCTCTCACTCTCACTCATTCACTCCTTCATTCCCTTGCTCCCTCAACTAACTCATTCCCTTCTATTCACTCAATGGACTTTTCCAGAAAATATATACACATCCCAAATAGAGGAGTTTGGACTTCCAGACTTTTTGTCCAGTCCTGATTGTTGGAAATCCAGACTTTTAAAGTGTCCAACTCCAAAGGTGCCGAAAATCAAGCAGAAAATAGTTCAAATCTAAAATCCGCAATTTGAGAGCTCATTTTGGACAATTCCATGATTTTTCATTCATTTCATAGCTTTTTCCAGAAACATTGGCAACTGGAATTCTGGTCGTTTTCAGAAAGCAAACATGGAATCCAGATATTTCTTTTATTGAAAAGTTACTCCTCATGACCCAATCCTTCAGTCACTAACTGACTCACTATAAACTCACTCACTCCTTCCTTCCAACTCACTCATGTCCAGGCCTGCATAAACCGGGGAGGGGCAAAAAGTCCCCTTTTTTTACCCAAAAAGCAGTCCCATTTGTGAGCGAAAAAATAGGGGTTTGTTATGCGTTTTTGGTCAAAAATTGTCCAAATTTTGAAAAGAAAGTCCACTTTTTCAAAATACACCCCTCCATGTCCAAAAAGGTCCAAATTTTGAAAAAAGTCCACATTTTCAAAATTAGCCCCCCCCCCCAAAAAAAAATCCTAGTTATGGGCCTGCTCGTCCTTACATACTCGCATCTTGGCCATGTTCACAACTACCAAGCAATGACTACTGAAGCTCTGTATTTACCCCCTGTCCCTACAGTATTCTCAGACCATTCAACCCACTTCATTAGCCCAGATTTGGTCATATGTCAGAAGCAATCGTTGTAAGCTTGAAGGCAACATTCTTAACCATTGACTACCCAGGGAATGAGGTGTACTTTCATAAATATTGCAAGAGATGAGCTCAGCCATAGCTCTGTAACACTTCCTATCAGCTCCTATCTACTGTACACTGCATACATTTGGATATTTTAGGGGCTGTGCAATAATTACCATAGGCTTAGGAACCAGGGGGCTTGAGGTGGCTCAGCCCCCTCAATAATTTTGGTGCAGGGGCTGGAATACCTTTCAGCCCCCCAATAATCCTAGGTGAACTTAAACAATTGTGATAAAATAGAGGGAAAAGGGGTCTTTGTGACCTATATTTTGCAAAATTTTCTGACTGCCAGGGGAACCCCCCCCCCCCAATCTGGCCCAACAAAATTTTTTCAAGTTTCAGCCCCCCCCCCCAATGTTGAAAATCTTCCTAAACCTATGATTACCTTATAAGGGGGACTCATAATTATTGCACAGTTGAAACCCGGTTGAAATCAATTTCCTGAAATGATTTAAGCTGTTCTGAACAGTATGCACTTCCACTATGGACCACAATGGCCTCATCTTAATGGCATAGTTCAATAACCTCAATTAAACAATCATAGTGCAAAATTTGACCTCAAGTTGCAGAGAACGAGTTTTTGTATCCAAAGGTCATTCAATGAATGTACAAATGTATTGGGGTTAAAAAACAGTGCCTTGATAGATGAGCATGTTGTGGATCCTAGTGTCCCACCCTGCCCTGCCTTTCATGTATCCAGGGTACTCATACTCATCAGCAAAATTTTAAAACAGAAACTTTTTCAGAGGAAAACACCCTTTTTTTTAGGGTACATTGCCGATAAATGCCCATTGTATGTGTTTTTATTTGGGATGCAAACACTTTTATCTTATAGCACAGCAGAGTACTGCACAATTTGATACTTTGGAGGCAAGTGAGTCTCCTAAAAAATCAATATTTGCAGGTAAACTGCTTATAAATGCCCATTGAATGCGTTTTTATTTGGGACGCAAACACTTTTATCAAATGTCTGTGAACATGGTGAATCAGTCTGCCCCAAAGTAAAATGTTAGTAGTAAAGAAACCATATACCCAGACAGACTTGCAGTCTTCCTTAAGGTGGGTCGGAGGAAATCATGACCTAGCAGTGTTCAGTTGTGTGCAAATTTTGAGATAAATAAAGCTGACAGATAGGAGGAATGGTATAAAATAGACCCCAAGGTTTGATATATTAAAGGGGTATCACTTCCGTCCCATGAGCATGATTTTTCTCACAAAGGGGAAAATGACCAACACTTTTGTTGTGATGTATTATTGGACTTTTGTTTTAAAGAACTGCAAGACCTATGGAAATAATTATATAAAATGTGGTTATTGGTTTTCTACTCATTTACTGTAAGTTCAATGTATTAATATTAGGAAAAACACAGCAGTTTTTCAGTTAAAATAAAAAAATTATGGCTCTTGTCATCCCAATTGCCTTAACTCTCTCCATGCTTGGCGTGGTGTTGACTGCAGGCGACAAATTTTTGTTAAAATATGCTTCAAAATAAAAAGTCCTAAGTTTTGAGATATTTTCTCAAGTATCAAGAGCTATCCGAAGAACCACTGACCCATACTAGGCTTTTTTTGTACTTCATTTTAATACATTTTTCATGCTGATTCCAAATATGGTCATGTACATTTACAAATGCAGAAGTCAACTCTTACCAAGAGTTTCAAACTTCGAATCTTCGCTGCTACAGTGGAGCCAGTGCTGCTTTATGGATGTAAAGCGTGGACCATCACCCCTAAACTTGCAAAGGAGGTGGCGGCTGTTATACCCACATGCTAAGAACTGTTCTGAATGTGCATTGGAAGGAACATATAATATGACAAATGTAAACCTATATGCAGATCTTCCAAAAATAAGCCAAAAGATCAGGGAAAGAAGAATCCGGTTTGCTGGCCACTGTTCCAGAAGTGAGGAACCCGCATCAAAAATAGTTCATTGGATACCCAAGCATGGGAGGCAGAAACCTGGAAGACCTGCTCTGACCTACATAGACATTCTGAAAGATGACACTGGACTGAAGGCAGTTCGAGGACACCACTCGAATTAAGCAAGTAAGTACATTTACAATTCTGAAATTTTTGAATTTTCAACAACAAAAACATTGTCGTCTGCAGTCGACACCCGTGGGGAGAGAGTTAAGAGTGTGCCTTGATGTACTTAATGCCTCTAGTTTCTTGTCGTCTCCAAAAAATACATCAACTTGTTCTCTTTCGAAACAAAACATCGATCCTAGCATCCTAGTCACATTCTACTACGGAAATTATTACTTTTAAATTATAGCAGAAACGCTTTAAATTAGGTGGAAAAATCTATTATATAAACATCGTCTAGGAGTTTTCAACAACCCTGGTACGATAAAGCATTTAATACAAGAAAGGGGAAACATCTCAGTCTCATAATGTCATAATAAAATTCTCCTGTTTACTTAAGAATCCCTAGCAGCCTGTTACCATGGATATTGGATTCTCTGGCACGCGGAAAAATTCCCTGAATTATAAATTTGCCATTATATACACCACAGCCGATGAGGTAAACCAGCGATGGCACCACCCAGCAAACACAAATGTACTTAAAACGTTTAAATAACATTTCAATGTCGGACTATATAAAGATCATGAATATGTTTTTAAAACATAATTGTAAAGTGATCACATGGCAAGTGACAATTGCTAGGCTATGTTTAAGTTTGTATGTACCACATCTGTGTCTATTAAAAGGTAAAGGTAAAGGAGATGATCCTGCATAAACAGTGATCGGAGTGCCCATCTCTCTTTCATTGGCGATTGGGCCAGACTCCTCCATGTAATGTTGCTATAGGGGATCGCTACACCTCCTCTACAGCGAGTCTGTTACCTTCCCGGCATTTAAGAATGCCGGTACCCATTTAAACACCTGGGTGGAGAGGAGTAATCGAGATAAAGTGCCTTACTCAAGGGCACAACACGATGGCGTCGCCTGGGCTCGAACCCGCAACCTCCCAATTATGAGTCAGTGCCCTAGTCAGTGCCCTATTATGTGTCTATTGACGTATGTTAACTTACATCTGTTTCACTAACTTTCAGCATTAGTTTTACCCTTTTAGAAATATTGTTGTTTAGAGTTTAATTTGTTTTATAAGCAATATAGTATTGTTACATTGGCATGACAAACGATACTGTACTCACTGTAAGACCTGGACCAGAGGATGATTTAAGGGAGCCCCATCATGCACTGTAAAAGTGTTATCACGAAAGTTTCAACTGCCACTTTACTTTTCAAATCCCATTGAATTCTGTGCAAAAGATGTTGTTTTAGAATTACGTGTGTGTCATTATTACTTGATCGATTTCAGAATAAAAGTGATGTATGCATGAAGGATAAATCACACCTTCTGTAGATAACATAAAATGTGAAATCGACCGACATTTTAAATGTGTTTTTATTGTAAATATATCAGTCCAAATTCAAATTTATCTGTGCACGTCTATGCAGTGTGCGAGCAGTGGTGTCATGTTCACTCACACAGCTGTGCTAACCGCAAGTCAACAGAGTGGCGCTGGGTAGTGCTTAAATCACCCTCTGGACCTGGACAGAAGACGAGGAAGGGGAGTAATTGGCACTAATTAACACTTTCTTCAAATGTGTATGGTACAATGTCTTCTTTCGATCTTCATTCAGCGCAATGTGTACGCACGCTTAATTAGTTAATCAAGATTTAGTTAGTTAATTAGTTAATCAAGATTTAGTTACCTTCGCTGAATTTTCTGATGTTTGATTTCCACCTTACCCATCAGCCAGGCATCACTAAGAAAAACAACATATGTGACCAGCACCAACAAAACCCAGAACAAGTCGCCAGGCATGTTTTTGACTTATAGGCCTTTAAAGATGACATTCCCATATAAAAAAATCTAATTTTGGAATTCTTAATTTTATGGTATTTGACCTTGGGACTGAGTGGACTTTCAAATCCTTGAAAGTTCTTATTAAAAGAGATTTTATTTAATCAATAATTGACAGTTGAACTATGATAATCCCTACTCAATCCTGTGTAAGGCAGGAAACTAATTAGCACATTACTCGGACTAGCAATTTTGCAAAAAATATCAAGGCATCATTTACAAAATTATCCATATCTTGACAAGTATTGATGCTATGCTATAATTTTGGAATCATTTTGAAGCTTATTGTCCCGTGATTACATTTTTATTCAAATCATGAAATGTTAAAAATGCGACTTGTTCCTGGTTTTGTTGGAACGGGTCACATATTGTTTTTTAATATTCCAAAATTTTGTTGCTACATTGTCTTATTTATATTTTATAATGGTGTAAGTCACAAAGTGCAAGAAAAAACTCATGCATCATCAGCCTTTTTTAACCCTCTCCATGCGGGTGTCAAATGCAGACTGCAGACGACCATGTTTCAATATTTTTTTAATTAAAAAAAAAAAATCAGAATTGTATATTTTCATGACCATATTTGGAATCAGCATGAAGAATGCATTACAATGAGTACAAACATACCTAGTATTGGTTCAGAGGTTCTTGAGAACACTCTTAATATTTTGAGAAAATATCTCAAAACTTGGACTATTTACGTTGAAGCCTATGGCTAGCACGCAGAGCATTAAGTTATAAAATAGCATTGCAAAACCACAGCAAAAGATAGCATCTCATTAAGGTGAATCCATGTAGATACATCTTTGTGCAACTGCTGCTTATCAAATTCTAGTTCCTCTTGAACTACTGCCACAAAACGAAGAACGGAATATTTATAACACGTTACTCTGCTCTATTGTTAATGATAAATAGGGAAATTTTCACTAAGTTTATATTTTCATGCTTTCCGCAGTGCAGTTTAATATAGCCTTATATATGATTTCAATCAAATTATAATTTGGTTGCTAAATATTATAAAATATTATTAGTAACAACTGTCAGGATAGTTTTCTGGTCCTTTTAAGCCAAATCAATAAGGTAAATACAATGAAAGAAAACTGGCTTATTGACTTATTTAGCCGCTTAGCTGTGGTGCTCAATGAGAAATTTCAAGTCATAATATGATTTTAATTCAAAATTACTCTGTTGTCCTAAAAACACAATGAATTTGGCTGAATCCACTTGCATTACTAATAAATAATGACAAAAAATCAGGTTTAAACAAATTTACTAAACCCATTTTTAAAAGATTGTACAATGGCTTTCATTTCAGAATCGTGAATTAGAAATCCATAAAAATATCCATATCAATAGGCTTTAATGTACCGCTGTTTGAAGCTTGCTCAGAACTGTCATAAGTCATGAAAATTAATAATGTAAAAATATCTTACAGTACTGCCGAGTTGGGCTACGACAAGTAATGATGTTTGCGTGTCGTTTGGTTATCATAACAAAAGGTGTCGTAATTAGCTTGGCACTGAAGGACATTGTAAGGATATGTGTGTGGGTGGGTAGAGTATGTGTGAATAGAATGCCGCGAGGTGATATGATCTGTACGTAGGGGTGTGTGTATATGGGGTAAGAGCGAGTGGTAGGTGTGTGGGGTAGGGATACGTATGTAGGGGTGTATAGGGGTAAGTGTGTGTGTGGGGTGTGAAGTGTGTCGCTGTGCAAGCTTGTAGTTAGTATATTCAAATCCATGAGTGAAAGTAGTTACCATATAACATGTATAAGAAGAAAATCTTCAACTGTTAATAAATTGCTATATATACGAAGACAGCATAATGGGCAAAATATGCTCAGTCAAATGCAAGTAATAAATCCTCGCTATCAACTGAAGACAGCATAACATGGGCATAATATGCTCAGTCAATAATGCAAGTAATTAATACTTGCTATCTACTGAAGACAGCATAACATGGGCATAATATGCACAGTCAATAAGGCAAGTAATAAATACTTGCTATCTACTGAAGACAGCATAACATGGGTATAATATGCACAGTCAATAATGCAAGTAATAAATACTTGCTATCTACTGAAGACAGCATAACATGGGCATAATATGTGCCGTCAATAATGCAAGTAATAAATACTTGCTATCTACTGAAGACAGCATAACATGGGCATAATATGCACAGTCAATAAGGCAAGTAATAAATACTTGCTATCTACTGAAGACAGCATAACATGGGCATAATATGCACAGTCAATAATGCAAGTCATAAATACTTGCTATCTATTGAAGACAGCATAACATGGGCATAATATGCACAGTCAATAATGCAAGTAATAAATACTTGCTATCTACTGAAGACAGCATAACATGGGCATAATATGCACAGTCAATAAGGCAAGTCATAAATACTTGCTATCTACTGATGAGAGCATAACATGGGCATAATATGCACAGTCAATAATGCAAGTCATAAATACTTGCTATCTATTGAAGACAGCATAACATGGGCATAATATGCACAGTCAATAAGGCCAACAAAAAAAAAAGGTTTGTTTGTCCATAGAGGCTTATGAAACAGTTGGGTCGGTAGGTTTTTGTTTTTTTACAGATATTGCACTTGAAACTGACAATTTGAAGTAATAAATACTTGCTATCTACTAAAGACAGCATAATATGGACATAATATGCACAGTCAATAATGCAAGTAATAAATACTTGCTATCTACTGAAGACAGCATAACATGGAAATAATATGCACAGTCAATAAGGCAAATTAATAAATTCTTGCTATCTACTGAAGACAGCATTACATGCACATAATATGCACAGTCAATAATCTTAGAAGTTTTAAATACTTGCTAATTTCAAAGTTAGATTTAAAAAAAAATACCAATTCTCTTTTGAAATACTCAAATCTCAAAACCTGCTCCATTGGGCTATTCCAACTGAAATCCACACTCCCCCTATGGTAGATAATGACCCTAATCTTCCACACATTGAGTGTAGATGTCAAATGGAGTCACTCATCCAGGTTACCTGTTTGAAATTCACACTCCCTGTGTGGGAGATTAAGGCCATGTCTTCCATAGGGGGTGTATGGATTTTAACTGGAATAGCCCGTCTTATTTTGTCAGCTGTTTCTCGCATCATTTCCCTCACTCACTTTCTTATCTCTCAACACCATCTTACAAACACTGAGATCTAAAATTCAATTAAATTTGCGCATCACACAAGGACCATCTATGCCAATCATGTCAAGTAGTTGTTTCCATAGCTTTCAATAGCATAAGATTTCAGGTATCCGGTACATGAATAATGGTGATAATTCCCGGGTGGGGGTCTTAGTTGAAATAAGGGTATGGAGACATGTGGCAGATTTGGGGTGCATTTTCAGCCAATTAGTTTAGACTCAGGGTGATTTTCAGCCATTTTGGCCTTCAATTGCTTGAAAATTTGGCTTAAGAAAGGGTGTTTTTTCAAACTTTTAATTTTGGCAAAATTTACGAAAATTGTCCAATTTATTTTTGGGTAGTTTTCCAGAGTCACAGCTGTACAAACCAAAGTTGAAGTTGAAACCCCTGCTCCCCTGGATAATTCATTTATTTACATGTACAATAGAAAGTCTACTGACTGGCCCCTGAATTTGCAACAAAGGTTTGTTGTTTTCAAGCCTACATTGAAATCCATCAAAGCTTATGGGAGAAACTGTTAACCTTTGGTGCCCTAATCAACAATGCCCTCACTTGACCTCTACATGACCTTTCACCCCAGATTCCATACCACCCTACTTTTTTGACCAAAAGATCATTCCATGCAAGTACCATGAAAATTCAGTACCGGTAACATCATTTCTGTACATGTGAAGCTTTTTTGAACATATTTGTAAAATGACCTCCAGTGACCCCTAGTCTAGATAACCTTTGACCTCACATACATTGATGTCAATGTACCCAAGGGTCATTGTGTCCAATTCTCATTGAAATGATCAAAGCATACAGGGAGAAATCAACAAAAGAAGCCAAGGGTTAATTGGTTTTTTTGCCACGGGTTAACACTTTTTAGCACATCGTACATGCATTATTGTACATCATACATATCCACCGGAGCTTATTTTATAGACACTAAAATATAGGCTTTCCACTGATACAAAATTGTCCATTTTGATGGAGAAAAAGTGGGGATGAATGATGTTGTTGTTTTGTTGATTAGACCACCCTCCTTTAAAAATCAGAACTTAGGAGTCATTTAAATTTTTGAAATCCCAAAGCCAAATATGCATTTTAATAACCTCACTTGACTCCTAAATCACATTTGACCCAGATTTCATATCGCCCTGCAGGTTACATACTATGTCTTATCTTTAGTCAAACTCTCAAACATTAGCTAGTTTTAGATCATTACAATTTACATAATGTAAATGTGCCCGTATAAATGTAATTTTAGGATGAACAACCTGTTCAGTCCACGTTGTACTGTAATAATTGGAAATTTTCGCACTACATTTCATTTTGCTCTTTTTGCATTCTGCCTAATAAATATCAAACAATGTTCAGAACAGTAAAACTCATGAAACATTAATACCGCTAAAATATTCCGCTGCTGGACTCAAGACATTGCAAGTGTTAGATGTAGCATATTTACTGTGAATTATAAGGCACCCTACAATACTTCATACCTTTTAAGTATATAAAACATGTTAGGGTAGCGTAAATGCCAGGGAGGTTCTCACTTACATCTTAAAGGAGTATTTTGTGACTCTAGCATTCTCTTTTTATGGTATGTTCCCGGGGGGGGGGGGTATTCAAGTTTGATTTTGGTAGGGACGTGCCGCTGAGAATTTGAAAATGGACCTATAAATATACCGATTTTTCAAGAAATTTGGACCCATTGATATACCAAAAGTCAAAATTTTCGGCCAAATTTAACCCAAATTGTCTTAGTTACTACAAATTTTTCCAATTTTTTTTGGAAAAATTTTGGCTAGATTGAGGAAAAATTGTGCTACTTTTCGAAAAAATTGAAATCATATACCAAAATTGGCTTAGAAAAAGGGGTCATTGATATACCAAAAGGCCGAAAATGCTACCCATATTAGTGGCACGTCCCCGTATGGTCATTTGTACTAAGTAACCCCCTGGGGGTATGTTTTAGTAGATATCCACAAAAAAAGCTTATTCCCAAAACTTCAGTTGATTTGTGCATGTTTTTATTTTCGCGGTAGCAAGTGCAAAAACCAAGATAGTTAATAATGTTATTTCCATTTTTTCAGCACTCCATACCTTGTCTCCAATAGCAACAAACTGTTATACTAGGGTGAATGCCCCAGGCTCTCACTTGAAAGTCTACCTGTTTAGTTTTACAATTTACTTAAATCAAATTACTTACATACAATGGAAGATGCTATTGGTGGTGCTATCTACTGAAGATAACACTACTTATCTTAGAAGAGAATCATGTTTTCTATTTATTAGGCAATACCCAATAGTGCTCAAAGAGCACTCAATTAAAGGGAAGCCCTAAACACAAAGCAAACAAAAATAGACTAAAAAGGGAAAATGACAAACAGACACACATGGAGGGAATGAAAACAAGCAAATGCTATTTATAGAGTGCATTAACCGCAACCTTAAGGTAGTATGAACGGCTACGGTGTCATGCTCAGATTTGCTTGAAAATGATACAGAATGTGTAGATGGGTGAGAAAAACTCACCTGCCAATTTTTAATATTTTCCAAAAGAGCGTTTTTGACTTATGTAATTTTTTGTGATTGGAAAACCCCATAGACTTTACACATGGCATGTTTTTGGCATGTTACCAAGTTCTTCAAATCGGCTTAATTTTTGAAAACAAGTAATTTGTTTAAATGTGATTTCCTCTTCTTTATACCCACTGTATAAATCTGGTTTTTAATTTATTTTATTGCAAAAATGCTACTTAGTAAAGGACAGCAATTTTTTCTAAGATATTGACCTTAACAAAGGAGATATGAAATGGTAATGTTAGTACTTTTTTCAATTTTCTTGACTTTTTCTAGAAACACTAATTTACCTAAATTTTAGAATTTTTTTTGAGCTAACTATAGGTCCAATTTCTACAAACAAGGTGTCATATGAAAGGTAATCAAATTTAGACAATTCTCTCGCCAGCTTTTTTTAATTAAGTGTTTCTATTTTAAGTTATAGGTGTTTCTAAATTTCCCTAAAATCAAAAATTTAAAAATTAATTTTCTAAAAAATTAAACACTTAATCCAAAAAAGCTGGCGAGAGAATTTAGATATTAAGCTTATACACCATCCCTGAAAGTTTGGAAACCATTTATAGCACACTCCATGTTGGCAAAAAAAATTATAATGTGGTAAAATTTAGGTAATTTTCAAAAAATAAAGAAATACATAAGAAATGGTAAAATTTTTATGAAACTCTAAAAATAGGTGGAGTGAAGACTTATCTTTAGTTTGTTCTAAGTTTTAAATTAATACACAATTCCAATTTGCTATTGTGGCTATTTTGCTGCAAGCTTGATTAGCCGTTCATACTACCTTAAAGGTAGAACAAGAGACAAACTTTTCAGGTAAACCATTCTACAAAGTGAGAAGGCAAGATGGCTTGTTGCTGAATGGAAGTAGTATGATAACGATAAACATGATAAAGAACAAGATGATGCTGGCAAGGTGATGGAGACATTACATTGTAGCAATCAATGATGATGATGGTGTTAAATGATGAATATGATTGATGCTGATAATGATGATGAGGGTTATGATAATGATGACGATGATGATGATGATGATGATGTTGGTGATGATGATGATGATGATGATGATGATGATGATAATGTTAGTGATGATGATGATGATGTTGGTGATGATGATTGATGATGATGATGATGATGATGTTGGTGAGGATGATGATGATGATGATGATGATGTTGGTGATGATGATGATGATGATGGTGATGTTGGTGATGATGATGATGATGATGATGATGATGATGATGATGACGATGATGAAGATGATGGCATTTGTGATCATGAGGTATGATGGTATTAATGACGTGGTGACAAAGATAAAAGTGACGATGACAAAAGCACATAACTATAATATTCCTCATTTACATCAAACATCAAAAAGATGCCCTGGAGTTTAAAGGACAGGCATTGGGTTCAAGGACGTTCCTGACAGCAATAATAACAATCAGTCAAATCACAGGCTAACTTGAGGAAAACAAAAGCCATTAAACCGGACGTGACTAGAGCAAAAATACTTCCTTATTGAGACATTGAAGCACTTTGCGGCTCTCTTGTGCATTCCGCCACAATCTTGAAAGACATTATGGTACAAAAACATGCCCTACATTGAGTGATCATCCAACAGGTCTTGTCTTGCCCGTTTAAAAGGCTGCTGATAAAACGACCATCTTCCTTATTCACTCACTTACAAATGTCAACCGCACCGCATCAAATTTAATGAATTGCTCATTTTGATTGACCAAGTGGGCCGCATCCTGCCACGAGAATATCGCCGTCCGCCATTACTTTATTTCCTCGACAAAAGCCCCCTGCGAAACACGATGTTGACATAATTATGTTGTGTCAACATGGTAGGGAGCAGTGGAGCAGGAGCGGTAATGATTGTATTGCAGTAAATTTGCTACACATGGTGGCTCTCAAGAATAGGCCATTCCAGTTGAAATCTATACACCCCCCTATGGAAGACAGGAGCTTAATCTTTTACACAGGGAGTGTGAATTTCAAATGGGGTAACTTGAACGGGGCCTGAATGGGTGACCATCCATTTGAAATCTAAACCCTGTGTGGGAGGTCAAGGTCACGCCTTACATAGGGGGTGTATGGATTTCAACTGGAATAGCCCAATGCAAATTTACAGTAAATTTGATCACACGGAAGCTCTCAAGAATGGGCTTTTCAGTTGAAATCCATACACCCCTATGGAAAACATGAGTGTAATATTCTACACAGGGAGTGTGAATTTCAAATGGAGTTACCTGACTCCATTTGAAGTTGACACCCCCTTTGTGGAAGTTTAAGGTCATGCCTTCCATAGGGGATATGGATTTCAACTGGAATAACCAAATTGAGAATTTTACCATTGAAGAAAGGCTGAGGAAACTATGCAAAATTGCGGCAGAATTTCAGGGTCACTGTCTAAGACCTAGTTTTTATGAAATTTGTATGTTGAACTGTTCTGAAGCAGGATATGTTGGATCGCTCCAGTGGGTATAGTTTTTGCGGAAAAAATCCTTAGGCCACAAAAAACCCTGTTTTAAAGGAGGATGGACTTTTCAAGTACATTGTAGGGTCGGTTGGTCTGGATTTTTTTTCTGGAGACTAAACTCTAAATTGCACCGAAAGCTTGAAAATGTTGCAAAAATTTATGGTTTTTTTTGCAAACTTATTTTGAAACTGATCTGAATTTTTTTCCAAATATTTTCAGTTTTATCCCCCAAACGGATGATTTTACACATGTGATTTGAGCAAAAAATTAAAACAAATTCTCCCAAAATGCAAAATCTGGGTCAGTCGTAAAAGTGAACAAGGTTTTTTTTTTGTGGTCTTATACATTTTTTTATTTTTTCACATGGGTCCAATTTATTATTGTGCTGCTGAAAAGCACAGTTTACAACAAAGTTCCTACATTTTTAGGCTCAAAAACCTCTGTTAAGTTCTGAAGTTCTGTGATGTGTATTTTGACTATTTTCTTATGTATTTTACTGTTTTTTTATTCCATATTTTGCCTTTATCTCAGTTTAAATTTGTCACCTTTAGAAAATTAATTTGTCTTTTAAAAGATGCAACTATATTTTAACTTCATGAGTATTTTGCTAAGGTGAATTTACGATCAAAACCAGTACTTGCACTGCATTGGTCCTGTGTTTGTGTACATTGTAATTGCAAAATCACTCTTTTTAGACAATCTTTTACTTTCACAAGGTTCAAAGACATTGCTAAGAAAAAGTTATGTCAACGCTGTAGCAATGTCTTCTATCAAATTTGGCTATAAAATCATTATTTTTTTATTTAAATAGCAGAAAACTCAGAGAGATATAAAATTGTTATAACATATTATTGTAAAAATACAATTCATGTGAAATAAAGAAATTGCAATGAACCAATTAGCTGTGTGATGCCTTTGATATACTATTGACTAAAAGATGATTGAAATCTTTTGTATCAGATTCAGGTCAGAGTTGTATACAGATGCTCAAATTTGTTTTGATAGAAAACATATTATATTCATAGTTATCAACCTTTCTTTATTGGCTGTTCTTGTCCACCAACACCCCCCCTATTGAAGACATGACCTTAATCTCCTACACAAGGGGTATTGATTTCAAATGGAGTGGGAGATTAAGGTCATGTCTTCCTGAGGGTGTATGGATTTTAACTGCAATAGCCCAATTTAGAATTTGACCCACTAATTTCAATAGTGTTCCCATCAAAATGCATTATCATTTATGATGATTTACATATGAGTAAATGTTGTATTTTCCCAACAAGTAATAACCATTTTCAATTCATTTTTGATAAAAGAATCATGTTCCCTTGCAAATCATAATGGCAAATCAACTGTATTATGCAAAATATCTTTGATAAATTCAATACCTACAAATTCCGATAAACGGTCCTCCTTGGTTCCAAGTTCTGCTAATCAATATCATGTATCAATTTTGTTCTTCATTGTTCATGCGTCACTTTCACACTTATACAGCATGTTCAGGGCAGAGAAGATACCTTACCCTTCCCAGAATCCTTTGCAACATGATATGTACATTGCCTTGTTTCATCAAATGACACTTTTACTTTACACATGTTCCATCAGTTTAGAATAGACTGGCTAATCAAGGGCCGATAGTCAAGAATTCAGAAATAAACATAATTTGCAAGATCTGGATGTGATGTTTATTGATGTACCTTTTGTCACTATCAACCCATGTTGTACTGGAGCTGGATAGCAAAACAGTACAGAAAATTGAAATGGAAGCAATGCATTGTGGGAAGTGTAAAATATTTACACTGAGTTCAGGGGTTGCCATCATATTAAATATTCAGGTCAAAAAGCACATGAGCATTAAGCATGCTATTGTTTAGGGAAACAGTCAAAGAGCTCCAGCCTAAAGGGAAAAAATCACCCAACACTTAATTTTGGGTGTTTTATGGTCTACATTACGCCATTTCAGTAGCCAATCAACCATTGAAAATTTCATGGGAAAAGGAATGGGGACTTGAAAATTGGTTATTTTTGTGTGTAAATTTGTGTGCTTTGCCGATTTGTAACCATTTCACTTGTTTTTAAATTCATGGTTTTGAGTTTTCTTACAAAGACCTATTCATAAAAGAACATGTATATTTCTGTGTTTTTATTTTTGCGGTAGCTGTAAGCGTGAAATTAATGGTATTTTACACTATTTTGACCCATGGTGTGAATTTTGGTGGAAAACAGCGCTCCTTGCCCCTTTTTTCCTTTGCCTTCCCAATATTCCTTGTCATATTTTATCAGGAGGCACTTTTCTCTTTTACTTTTTTGTTGTGGGCACTCTGCCCCCTGGTTTTACTACAGGACCAATGAACCTACAGACTTAAAATGTCAATATTTTTATGTAATAGGCTACATACGTACATTGTCCATAAATAAGTCCTATCTATTTGGTATCGATCAAACTATTCTCATTTCTCAAGTGAACAAGAATAATGACAGATCTAGCCCAATTGGGTGATAACATGTCCATGCGGCAACACTGTAACAGCTGGGAAATTCCCATTGAAAGTAAACCACACTGGATAACCAACCACAATTATCACAATGCTGAAATCTATAAGTTGAGTCACAGGTCAGAGACAATAATAGGTTAGAAAATGAAACAATTAAAATGTCAATATTGCCTGGTCTGATGATGTGTCAATCATTGTTATACTTGTATTGTTCTATGTTTCTGTTCTAAAGATAGAATGACCTTTTAAAGATAGAATGACCTTTTAAAATTATAAAATAATAAGTTAAGGTTTCAACCAGCCTTTACCGGTACCTGTACTTATATCAAAACATTATTTTTTTTAACTTGTGAGGTTTATGACTATTAAATGTTCATCATTCCAATTTTAATCTTTTTAAAAAATGCTGATCTAAGGCAAAAAATTATAAATTGTTTGGTTGCCCTTCCAAGACAAAAATTTGGAGGGTCGGTAGGTTGATTTTTTTTTTCATGGGCTCTTCCTCGATTTTACCTCCATTTTGAAAAGGCTAGTATAAATGCTTGATCATTTTAGGTTTTTAAAATTGGTGTGTTTTTGGACTGGATTTAAATGGAAATACTTCTTGTTTTTAAATCAAATATGCATAAAATAAATAAAAGGAGTGAATAACAAATATTAAATGTCCTTGATACTGTCCAAATTTAAGGTTTCTTCTAAAAAAATGATTGGAAAAAAAACACGACCAAAGATTTCTGATTTTTTGGGTCGGTCTCTGAGGGCAACCAAACATTTTTTTTGGCCTAATATAAAATATTACCTTAATATCCAAGCGAAGGGAGCACAATTTGTACTTAGTTTGCACTTGGACCTCTTTTTGTAATTGTCCAAATTGCAGGCAAATGTAACTTACCTGCATTTTCCCCTCTAATTTATTTTTCCTTCCTTCTTTTTTTGGTTTTGGTGGGGCGGTCTTAGAGGTGCCTGGCACCTGTTCGCTCCAGCCATTCACTGGACTTTTTAAAACAAATGTTCCTTTCATAATATTGTGTAATTTTTGATGTAACTTATGTGCAATATTATATATTTCTTGTAATTCTGTGCCAGTGATAAAGGGTAATAAATAAATAAATAAATAAATAAAATAAATGATACCCGACTAACCCGAGGCATAGCAGTCTAAAGTTCTGTTCACAATGAATTCCTAATTAAAACTAAAACTTTTACAAGTTCATCAATGAGATCAATCAGCAGATTAATTACCAAATTATCCTAATCATTTTCAGACTTTTTTTAGGTCAGATGCTAAGGGCAAGTCAACTTGGTTTTTCACAAAATTTAAAGACTTTGCACAAGTCTATGCATTCAAAATAAATTTTGAGTACGGCATTTAGAACTTGGCTAGGCTTTACAAATTTTGATAATGGATAGACATTAGAAAATTATGCCTTTTCCAAAAATTGGTAAAATATTAAAATTTGAAATAGCTGCATGGAAATGGATTGCATAATGCAAAACTAAAGGTAGGCCTACGGTACCAAGGTACATACTACATGTAGTACATTCAAAATTTCCACTTTGCATGCTTTATTATAGCATGGTGGGATTGGTGGCTCACTACAAAATATGAAGTGAAATCTGATCGTGTCTCATGCAAGCACTACTAGTACAGCTCATATGCACAGGCACAACATCTCTGTTCTCTCAACTAGCTTGTCAAACCTCCTGCTGAATTCATTATTTAATTCCTTAGCCATTTTATTTTTAAGGCCCCAGGGTTAGCAACTTCGCTTAGCTTTGGGTGGAATGTGCAACTCAAGAGACTCTGAAATAACTCTCCAACTTGAACTAAATTTGATGAAAAACAGATCAGAAATTATTCACAATTTTTCGCAAATTTTGCGAAGTAAAAATGACTGTACAATGAAAAAGTGGCGCTCTTTCAAGTAAATACCATAATTATGAGCTCTTGAACACTGAGCCTGACCCCAAGTCGTGGTACAGTGAGTAAAATAAATTATTGAGTCTAACTTAGTCAGAGTGTAAATAACTTGCTCATCATTTTAGTAGCCCAATTGGGCTATTTCTGAAGATTTGGCCTCAACCCAATGACATTGACAGTGATTGTTACCGTACCGTACTTTTAAACTCCTGACTGAGTCCTGAAGTCCCTCTGACCCTACTGTTAGGAAAACCAAGAAAAAATTGGGCTACTTTTTGGTGCTGTCTCGGCAGCTTTGGTAGTTTCTTTTCCCATAGAAACCAATGGTTAATAGAAAATTTGGGCTACTTTTCAGTGGCTTGAATGGACCCGCAGTTTGGGCTGAAAATTTGGCATCCCCTGCTTCAATCTGAGATGATAAATCACTAGCTCTAATTGATCACAGTAGGAGATGGTGACAAACATCTCCTTTAGTTAGATGCCTTGCAACATCCAGAGTGCAACATCATGGGAGGATGGTTTACAAGAAGCATATATAAGATATCATGGGCAATTTATCTCAAGTATGAAACATGCAAATATTTTCACATTGCTTCACTGACTCAATTTGATGGCATTACTGTGAATAAGGCCAAGTAAAATAACACGTATCGTCTGCACTTTCTCAAAATTTGGTGAGAGAAACCCTTATTAGGCCTATTTGTTAATTTGTTACAAATTTACTATATTCATTTCTGTGTAAAATGACAATTGAGTTTTGTCAAAAAATGGGGAGGCTCCTAAATATTTTGCTAAATTTCTCCAAAGCTACCCCTTGATTGAAGAAAGTGTAACTTGCAATTTTTTAAAATATATAAACCAAGAACTAAACACATATTTTCATCACAATAAATTTTTTTAAAGTAAGGGAGCAAATAAGAAAATATTTAAAAATCTCCAAAAATTGGTGAGCCTAGGGTGGGGACGATGTACAAGTTTGCAAGTTGTTGGCCTACTAGCCTAAACCTGGGGAATGAGAATCCTGTCACTTCCCTGAACATTGTAAAATTTGTTGGGACATTGAACATTAAAAATTGTTATCAATTTTTTCTCCTTGTTTTTGTATGTTTGCATGCAAATTTGTTTAAATTCTTTAAGCCTTAAGCAAATTTGCATGCAAACAAAAAAAAACAAGGAGAAAAAATTGGTAACAAAATACATTACTATACAATGAATGTTGAATGTTCAATGGCCCAACAAATTTTTTAAGGCTGGTCTTAACCCAAGCCTATTTAATACCATACCGTATGAAAAGAAATTTATTTTTTTTACACAAAATATTTTACTTAAATTTCTGTGCTTTTTCAATATTTGTCCCACTTGTACGGTAAGGTTTTAATAAACTTAGTTTGATGAGGACCAACAAGCAAATGTGATGCGGTGCAACCATGCAAACATGCACGGCGCCAGAGAGAGCCAAACGAACAAGCAAATACGTTGGTGCTCAAATTTGCCTGTGAATTTTTTCATGCAAAAAAAAAATTAAAAGGCTTACCTCTTACTTTAAATTAAATAAATCAATAAAAATGTTTTAATAATCATAATTTATTGAGTCAGTCAGTGCAAGACATGTTTTATAAAATTTCTAATGACATGAGTGACACTCACCTCAATTCACGAGCTCCAGATCAGCGGAATGTTAATTTCCAGCCCAAATATAATTCCAAATTTAAGATCTATGGTATTCCTTATAAAGCAATCCTTTCCGTGCGTAGAAGTGTCTATCAAAATAATAAGCTTATAAATCAAATTCAGTTTTAGTCAACGGTGAGTGAGAACAACGCCGCCAGACTCGTGGCTAAAAACCGTGACAGATGAATGGGAAACTCCCCCTTTATTGTTGACAAACAATCTTGCTACTCAAGCAGCCAACAAGCGATAATGTGTTGATATTATTCCTGTAATTCCTTCAGATTCCCTCTTCTGAATTTGCGATTCAAGATGGTGTGATAAGCTCCACAACAAACAGGATTTTCACAGTTTTATCACTCGTGTTTGTACACAACATCAATATGACCTTGCTGACATCGTATTCATTCAAAATTTATTAATTAATTAGCGATGTTTCTAGATCATTTTTCTGCTATCTCCAATATCAAATTGCTCTTCTTTTCTATAAATGTTCTTCTTTTATCAACAGTTACGTATGTGATTACTCTTATCCTTCATATATGTAGAAATTTTGCTTATCTGCATCATCAATATGCCAAAAGTAAAGCATTTAATTTCGAGATTTTTTTTCCAAAATTAGCATCTACTTTCCATGTCGCCGCCGGAAGTTGACAGAGAGCAACGAGAGGTTTTCAGATGCAGGTGCGGTAATTGACCGGGAAATTGATTATTATTCACACCCATTTGGGCGTAAACTGAAAAGGCCTTTACTTATTTAAAAGTATTGAATAAATCATTTATTATACAAAATCATTACGGCGCCCAATCAATTCATTGGTGCGATAAAAGCTGATAAAGGGAGTATTTGGGAAATGATACCCTAGTAGTAGTAGTAGTATTATCCTCATAATGAAGACGGTTAGGGAGTTGATTAATTTATGATGATGGTGACGGATAGTGAGCTTCTTTAAAAATATATGTTGAACTGCCCATCGATCGACAATGAAACCGTGAAAAGAACACAACTAACTAGAGCCACCGCCTTTTATTAATAATTCAAAATGAATGTTTATGAACAATATTGAATCATAAATTGTCGGGTAAATTGTTCATATAGGGCCTATTTTAATCAAAATAACAGTGATGATGCAATAAACATTATAACTAGCGCTCCGTGACTATGCCTTTCAGCTAGTAGTAGTAGGCCTAATACAATTTTAAATTGATGATAATGAAAAATTATGAACATAAACTTAATTTATAATTGAAACGATGAACAATACAGTTTGAGAAGATGCCCTCAACACTTTTTAGTAAATATATCGTCATAAAAAGATCAATTAGGGGTTCATTCATAGGATTGAGGGCATGATCGCTGTTTATGCCCGAGGCGTGAGCCGAGGGCATAAACATCGATCATGCCCGAAATCCTATGAATGAACCCCGTTCATACATACCCAACATTCTTATCAATTCAATACAGATGAAAATAAAAAGGGTTTACAAGTTTAAATAACATTTCCATACCGTTTTCCTTCATAAATTGGAAGAAAATGAGTAGGCCTACTTGCAGGAAGCAGCTCGGCTCATGAGGTCAACGGCCGGGAGTCAACGCGTGATACGCGTCATCTTTTGCGCTCCGCGTGAGATGGGCGCGGTGACATGCGCGTGTACGCAACACTAGCAAATCGTGGATCGTGTTAATTGGGTTCCAACGCTGCGTGACGCAGCTTGTTTATGCCCTGCGTACTGGTCATAAACGGTATTTATAACCAGCACCAAAGGGCGCAAATCCAATCAGAAACGTCGTTATATCGTGAGTATGTATGAACGTGCTGTATTGTTGACAATCACTTGTACTTATTTTTAATAGTAAGTTAATTTTGAAATGATAATAAAAATAAAATGCTAAAACATGATGTGAAACCTTGTCGTATTAAATTTTTATGTGGTTTACTATAAATATAGGCCTACTCATTTATCTGTGCTCTGTTTCTATAGTCTATGAACACCTAATTAGTTGCTGTTCGGTTTTGTGTTTCTTTTGAACAAAGAAATGATTAAAACTAACAACAGAACAAATGAATATGGATAGGCCTAATACTATGAGCATCATATGAGTGAGAGACTGGATAATAAACCTACAGGGGGCATTTGAGCTTTGCCTTCCCCTGTTGCCCTTGTCTGAAAAAAAAATCAGACCCCCGGATTCCCCACCAAAAAGAAATCCAGTTGCCACCACTGAAACCCCGTTATGTCATGCAGAATTTGATGAGAGATTGATTTACTATTAGATATCAGCATTAGATGAGAGACTGATAAACTACCTGATATCAGCAGTAGATGAGAGACTGATAAACTACCTGATATCAGCATTAGATGAGAGACTGATAAACTACCTGATATCAGCAGTAGATGAGTTACTGATAAACTACCTGATATCAGCGGTAGATGAGAGACTGATAAACTACCTGATATCAGCGGTAGATGAGAGACTGATAAACTACTTGATATCAGCAGTAGATAAGAGACTGATAAACTACCTGATATCAGCAGTAGATGAGAGACTGATAAACTACCTGATATCAGCGGTAGATGAGAGACTGATAAACTACCTGATATCAGCATTAGATGAGAGACTGATAAACTATACCTGATATCAGCAATAGATGAGAGACTGATAAACTACCGTACCTGATATCAGCAGTAGATGAGAGACTGATAAACTACCGTACCGTACCTGATATCAGCAGTAGATGAGAGACTGATAAACTACCTGATATCAGCAGTAGATGAGAGACTGATAAACTACCTGATATCAGCAATAGATGAGAGACTGATAAACTACCTGATATCAGCAGTAGATGAGAGACTGATTAACTACCTGATATCAGCAATAGATGAGAGACTGATAAACTACCTGATATCAGCAGTAGATGAGAGACTGACAAACTACCTGATATCAGCAGTAGATGAGAGACTGATAAACTACCTGATGTCAGCAGTAGATGAGTTACTGATAAACTACCTGATATCAGCAGTAGATGAGTTACTGATAAACTACCTGATATCAGCGGTAGATGAGTTACTGATAAACTACCTGATATCAGCGGTAGATGAGAGACTGATAAACTACTTGATATCAGCAGTAGATAAGAGACTGATAAACTACCTGATATCAGCAGTAGATGAGAGACTGATAAACTACCTGATATCAGCGGTAGATGAGAGACTGATAAACTACCTGATATCAGCATTAGATGAGAGACTGATAAACTATACCTGATATCAGCAATAGATGAGAGACTGATAAACTACCGTACCTGATATCAGCAGTAGATGAGAGACTGATAAACTACCGTACCGTACCTGATATCAGCAGTAGATGAGAGACTGATAAACTACCTGATATCAGCAGTAGATGAGAGACTGATAAACTACCTGATATCAGCAATAGATGAGAGACTGATAAACTACCTGATATCAGCAGTAGATGAGAGACTGATTAACTACCTGATATCAGCAATAGATGAGAGACTGATAAACTACCTGATATCAGCAGTAGATGAGAGACTGACAAACTACCTGATATCAGCAGTAGATGAGAGACTGATAAACTACCTGATGTCAGCAGTAGATGAGTTACTGATAAACTACCTGATATCAGCAGTAGATGAGTTACTGATAAACTACCTGATATCAGCAGTAGATGAGAGACTGATAAACTACCTGATATCAGCAGTAGATGAGAGACTGATAAACTACCTGATATCAGCAGTAGATGAGAGACTGATAAACTACCTGATATCAGCAGTAGATGAGTTACTGATAAACTACCTGATATCAGCAGTAGATGAGTTACTGATAAACTACCTGATATCAGCAGTAGATGAGAGACTGATAAACTACCTGATATCAGCAGTAGATGAGAGACTGATAAACTACTTGATATCAGCAGTAGATGAGAGACTGATAAACTACCTGATATCAGCAGTAGATGAGAGACTGGTAAACTACCTGATATCAGCAGTAGATGAGTTACTGATAAACTACCTGATATCAGCAGTAGATGAGAGACTGATAAACTACCTGATATCAGCAGTAGATGAGTTACTGATAAACTACCTGATATCGGCAGTAGATGAGTTACTGATAAACTACCTGATATCAGCAGTAGATGAGAGAGTGATAAACTACCTGATATCAGCAGTAGATGAGAGACTGATAAACTACCTGATATCAGCAGTAGATGAGTTACTGATAAACTACCTGATATCAGCAGTAGATGAGTTACTGATAAACTACCTGATATCAGCAGTAGATGAGAGACTGATAAACTACCTGATATCAGCAGTAGATGAGAGACTGATAAACTACCTGATATCAGCAGTAGATGAGAGACTGATAAACTACCTGATATCAGCAGTAGATAAGAGACTGATAAAGTACCTGATATCAGCAGTAGATGAGTTACTGATAAACTACCTGATATCAGCAGTAGATGAGAGACTGATAAACTACCTGATATCAGCAGTAGATGAGAGACTGATAAACTACCTGATATCAGCAGTAGATGAGAGACTGATAAACTACCTGATATCAGCAGTAGATGAGAGACTGATAAACTACCTGATATCAGCAGTAGATGAGAGACTGATAAACTACGGTACCTGATATCAGCAGTAGATGAGAGACTGATAAACTACCTGATATCAGCAGCAGATGAGTTACTGATAAACTACCTGATATCAGCAGTAGATAAGAGACTGATAAACTACCTGATATCAGCAATAGATGAGAGACTGATAAACTACCTGATATCAGCAGTAGATGAGAGACTGATAAACTACCTGATATCAGCTGTAGATGAGAGATTGATAAACTACTTGATATCAGCAGTAGATGAGAGATTGATAAACTACTTGATATCAGCAGTAGATGAGAGACTGATAAACTAACTGATATCAGCAATAGATGAGAGACTGATAAACTACCGTAACTGTTATCAGCAGTAGATAAGAGACTGATAAACTACTTGATATCAGCGGTAGATGAGTGACTGATAAACTACCTGATATCAGCAGTAGATGAGAGACTGATAAACTACCTGATATTAGTATAGAAGTAGATGAGAAACTACCTGATATTAGCAGTAGATGGGAGACTGATAAACTACCTGTAATCAGCAGTAGATGAGAGACTGATAAACTAGGCCTACCTGATATCAACAGTAGATGAGAGACTGATAAACTACTTGATATCAGCAGCAGATAAATACTGATAAACTACTTGATGCCAGAGGACTGGAAAAAGGCAGTATTCCTACCTTTACCAAAGCAGGGAGAAACAAGGGAATGTGCTAACAACCGCACCATCGCCTTAATTTCACATGCTAGTAAAGTCCTCCTCCATATCATTGCTGAGAGAATTAGAAATCATCTTGAGAATGAATTACCACCAGAGCAGGCTGGCTTTAGAAGAGGAAAAGAAACCAAATTGGCAATTTGAGGAATTTAATGGAGAAAAATAGGGAATTCCAGCAACCATTATACCTTTGCTTCATTGATTACTCAAAGGCATTTGATTGTGTGCGGCATAGGCAGCTATGGAGAATAATGAAAGAAATGGGGTTCTCCGAGCATGTGACCAATCTGATTTGCTCATTATATCACATCCAAGAAGCCACCGTTAGAACAGAGAGTGGAGACAGTGAGTGGTTCACTATTGACCAAGGCGTTCGTCAAGGATGCATTCTGTCACCGTACCTTTTCAACATATATGCAGAGTACATCATGAGGAGAGCATTGGTTGGTGTTACAGGTCAGGTGTCAGTCGGAGGACGAAAGATAAACAACCTCAGATACGCTGACGACACCACCCTTATTGCAAAGTCATCAGATGAGCTTCAGGACCTCATAGACAAAGTAAAAGCAAGCAGTGAGGAATTTGGGCTGCATCTCAATGTCAAGAAAACAAAGATAATGATCTGTGGAGGAGATACAAATCAGCAAGTGAAGGTGAATGGAGAAGATGTGGAACAAGTTGACACTTTCAACTTTCTGGGATCACTTATAGACAATACAGGGGGCAGTTCACAGGAAATCAGAAGACGCCTAGCCATGGCGAGATCATCAGCAATTGCGTTGACAGATATATGGAAAGACAGAGGCATTTCTAAAGCTACCAAGATTCATATTATGGATGCTCTGGTTTTCCCGATTGCCTTGTATGGCTGTGAAACGTGGGCGGTTGGAATAACAGATAAGAAAAAGATCATGGCGTTTGAAATGTGGTGCTGGCGGAAGATGCTGAGAATATCGTGGAAAGAACATAAGACCAACGAATTTGTAAGAAACCAAATTGGAGACCATGCTTCCATGTGCCAAAAAAATAGATCGTTTTAAACTGGCGTATTTTGGCCACATTTCTAGAAGAGATGGTGACAGCATTGAGAAGATAATTATACAAGGTCACGTAGAAGACAGTCGTAGAAGAGGTAGACAGAAGCTTAGATGGACTGATGGAATTAAACAATTAACAGACCTTTCTCTCGTCGCAGCCCACCGTCTGGCTCAAGACAGAAGCTGCTGGAATACCATCATCAACAGGGTCACAAAGGGTCAGTCATGACCCATAGACCACGACGACGACGATCAGCAATAGATGAGAGACTGATAAACTAGATGATATCAGCAGTAGATGAGAGACTGATAAACTACTTGATATCAGCAGTAGATGAGAGACTGATAAACTACCTGATATCAGTAGTAGATGAGAGACTGATAAACTACCTGATATCAGCAGTAGATAAGAGACTAATAAACTACCTGATATCAGCAGTAGATGAGTGACTGATAAACTACCTGATATCAGCAGTAGATGAGTGATTGATAAACTACCTGATATCATAGTGAAAATGCCCTTCTTTTTTCATGTTTGGGGCCGGGGCAAGGGTAACATAATTATTTGGATTTTCCTGCATTTTAATTTGTTAAATATATTTTTTAATGTTATTATTCTGTAGCTTACCCAATCCAAGTAAAATGGTGGGTAAATGAAGGCCTTCACATGTTATGATGGGCCAAAGTCATTTGAAAGGTTCTTTGATTTATTCATAAAAGTTATTATTTTTTGTCAGTTTTTGTCACAGCAAATTTTCATTGTCAACAACCCTTTTAAGGGTTGTTGACAATGAAAATTTAAGAAGTCGTGTAAGACCAGGTTGAATTTGCGTTTAAGAAATCTGGCTAGAGTTAAGACTTGGAATAGGCTTAGTAGCATCAAGGCCACCTTAAGAACTAAGGCTTACTAAGACTCCTGTCGAGAAACTCGCCCTTAGTTTCAATATGAAACTTGCTTGAAAATGTGCAGTGAAACTTGTTTGAATAATAATGTGTACTGTATGTAATGACTTGAAAGTTCTGTGGACAGTCAATAAATAGTGGGAGAAATGTGTGACTTTGCACAGTGACTATGTAAGGAGTCTAAAGGATCACATATCAAAATGAAGTAATATTTTCTGGAATAGCCCAATTAGAGTTCACCCTTTGGACACAATTCTTGAAAATGAAGGTTATGAAAAGAACCTCTAGGATTCCTTAATAGGATCTGGAAAAGGTTCTTGAAAGAACTATAAAAGGTTCATTTATCATTAAAGGTTCCTTCAAGAACCATTAAAGGTTCTTTCACGAACAATAACATTTAGGGTGCTCAATATGGGAAAAACCTCAAGAACCTTTAATAGTTCTTTAAAGAAACATTAAAGGTTCTTTAAAGAACTTTCATTGGGTCTATAAAGAACCATGCAAGAGGTTTCTTTCAAGAATCCCATAAACTGATAAAAGGGTTCTTGGGAAGAAACTTTGAGGGTGCTCGCCCTTTAGCACTTTGTAAGGTTTCCAAGTTGAACTTTTGTCTACTAGTGTACATTTACTGCTGATATCAGGTAGTTCATCAATGTACACATCTACTGCTGATACCAGGTAGTTTGTCATGCCCACATCTACTGCTATTTCAGCAGTAGATGTGGGCAATGATAAACTGTCTGCTATCAGCAGACAGCAGTAGATGTTGGCACTGATATACCGGTATCAGCAGCAGTAGATATGGGCACTGATAAACTACCTGCTATCAGCAGACAGCAGTAGATGTTGGCACTGATATACCGGTATCACCGTATCAGCAGCAGTAGATGTGGGCACTGATAAACTACCTGCTATCAGCAGACAGCAGTAGATGTTGGCACTGATATACCGGTATCAGCAGCAGTAGATGTGGGCACTGATAAACTACCTGCTATCAGCAGTAGATGTGGGCACAGATAAACTACCTGCTATCAGCAGTAGATGTGGGCACAGATAAACTATCTGCTATCAGCAGTAGATGTGGGCACAGATAAACTACCTGATAGCAGCAGTAGATGTGGGCACAGATAAACTACCTGATAGCAGCAGTAGATGTGGGCACAGATAAACTACCTGATAGCAGCAGTAGATGTGATTGTGGGCACAGATAAACTACCTGATAGCAGCAGTAGATGTGGGCATTGATAAACTACCTGATAGCAGCAGTAGATGTGGGCACTGATAAACTACCTGATAGCAGCAGTAGATGTGGGCATTGATAAACTACCTGACAGCAGCAGTAGATGTGGGCACTGATAAACTACCTGCTATCAGCAGTAGATGTGGGCACAGATAAACTACCTGCTATCAGCAGTAGATGTGGGCACAGATAAAGTACCTGCTATCAGCAGTAGATGTGGGCACAGATATACTACCTGCTATCAGCAGTAGATGTGGGCACAGATAAACTACCTGATAGCAGCAGTAGATGTGGGCATTGATAAACTACCTGACAGCAGCAGTAGATGTGATTGTGGGCACTGATAAACTACCTGCTATCAGCAGTAGATGTGGGCACAGATAAACTACCTGCTATCAGCAGTAGATGTGGGCACAGATAAATTACGGTGCCTGCTATCAGCAGCAGATGTGGGCACGGATAAACTACCTGATAGCAGCAGTAGATGTGGGCACAGATAAACTACCTGATAGCAGCAGTAGATGTGGGCACAGATAAACTACCTGATAGCAGCAGTAGATGTGGGCACGGATAAACTACCTGATAGCAGCAGTAGATGTGGGCACATATAAACTACCTGATAGCAGCAGTAGATGTGGGCATTGATAAACTATAACAGCGAACTCTGGACAATAAAAAAATCAACCGAGGAAGAAATTGACACTTTGCATAGATCACTCCTGAGAAGGCTATTAGACATCAAATGGCCAAAGAAAATCTCAAATCAAGAACTTTACGAGAAAACCAAGGAAACAAAATGGAGTAATAAAATCAAGAAATAGCAGCTCCTTTGGTTAGGACACCTCCTGAGACTACCTGATGATACCCCAGCAAAGCAAGCTCTTCAAGAATACGAACGACATGTAAAACGACCAAGAGGGAAACCAAAAACTATGTGGATATCAGCAATTCAAAAAGAGCTGAAAGATATCAAAGAAGACTTAACCATAAAGAAAGCGACTGAACTTTCGAGAGAGAGACACCTGGAGTAACTTTATTGATGGCGCTATGTCAAACTGCTGACAAGAAGCGTTTATGATGATGGATGATCAGCAGTAGATATGGGCATTGATAAAACTACCTGCTATCAGCAGTAGATGTGGGCACTGATAAACTACCTGCTATCAGCAGTAGATGTGGGCACTGATAAACTACCTGCTATCAGC
Organism: Amphiura filiformis; assembly: GCF_039555335.1. Lineage (NCBI taxonomy): Eukaryota > Metazoa > Echinodermata > Ophiuroidea > Amphilepidida > Amphiuridae > Amphiura > Amphiura filiformis. The sequence continues at coordinate 28,651,039 of NC_092629.1, forward strand.
AGTAGATGTGGGCACTGATAAACTACCTGCTATCAGCAGAAGATGTGAGCACTGATAAACTACCTGCTATCAGCAGTAGATGTGGGCACTGATAAATAAACCTGCTATCAGCTGAAGATGTGAGCACTGATAAACTACCTGCTATCAGCAGTACACATGGTAGATATTGATAAACTACTTGCTGGTCATAAGCAAGATCAGACCTACCAAATGTGTAACAGCCAGAAGTAACAAGAAATAGCACACACTGCTTGTGTGTAGGTAAGCACAAAAGAACTGGCCAAATTCTTTTGTATATGCCTATTGTGATTGTGCAAGTGTGACCTTGTGTGCAGATACACTAAGATGCACACTGCAATTTCAGCTTTTCCATCTATATCTATATGAAGAAATCTATGTTTTTGCTAACATGAAACCTTAGAATTGCTATTGAAACTTAAATGTCATTTAAAAAATTCATAATGACAACATTTAACATAATAAATCTTATGAAATATATTGTAGGCCTATAATATTATACATGTTAACCATGTTAACTATAGAAATCAAAGGGCATTACATGCTTTCTCTATTGGTCCATTGTTAAATATCTCTGAACAAGCATCTTGGAAAATGGACTGATCTGGTAAAAAATGGTCTCAAAAATTATTGTTTTTTCAGTACTTACTGTCAATCACATGTTCATTAGTATGTAAAAGTGTTAAGAACAACAGTGCAAAAATACTGTTACTACAGGGGCAATTTAAGCAGAAACTTAGCTTGTAATCACTGTTGAAGTCAATCTTGAGTAGTGGACTGATCATGGGAATCATCTCACTCTGAACTCCTGGTGCAATTTTTGTCATCCTAAAGATGTTTATTTTGAACTTTATCATTTGTTCATTTCATATGATAGCGTTTTGGCCGATTTTTCCACACTTTTCACATCCAGGTGTGAGTTTAACAAACTTTCACTCACTTTCATAGGAAACCATTACATAACATTATTCAACAACAAAAACTTCATTCACAAAAAATAGATCCGTACACAACTCAGCGACATTGCTTAGAGTCTTAGCTTTTCTGTGATACCCTATTTGTTGGGAATTATCTTCAAATTCACTTAGAAAATTGAAAATAGGTGAGGCTGCATGAGCTCGGTTGTTACGCATTATAGGCCCATATGAGCACTTCGTTAAGAAATTAAGTGCTAATTAAGCAGCTAATTAAGAATTTTGTTTCTGTTTTTTTTGGCTGAAATATATAATGTAATATCTTATTAATAAATAGAAACAATTAGATCGATGTTAATAATAGTTTAGATTGAATTCTACCAATTAAAAGATCAGTGGTGGGTACATAATGCAATTGGTAGGTCTAATGTTGCTTATGATCTGCTATCACCAGTAGATGTAGGCACTGATAAACTATCTGATATCAGAAGTAGATGTGGGTACTGATAAACTACCTGTTATCAGCAGTAGATGTGGACATTGATAAATTACCTGATATCGACAATAGATCTGAGCACTGATACACTGAGACTGATAAACTGTCTGATATCAGCAGTAGATGAGAGACTGATAAACTACCTGATATCAGCAGTAGATGAGAGACTGATATACTACCTGCTATCAGCAGTAGACATGGTAGATGTGGGCATTGATAAACTACTTGCTGTCACCAGTAGCTGTATGCACTGATAAACTATCTGATATCAGCAGTAGATGCGGGTACTGATAAACTACCTGCTATCAGCAGTAGATGTGGACATTGATAAATTACCTGATATCAACAATAGATCTGAGCATGGATACACTGAGACTGATAAACTGTCTGAAATCAGCAGTAGATGAGAGACTGATAAACTACCTGATATCAGCAGTAGATGAGAGACTTATAAACTACCGTACCTGCTATCAGCAGTAGATGAGAGACTGATAAACTACCTGATATCAGCAGTAGATGTGGGCACTGATAATTTATTGATAAACTACCTGCTATCAGCAGTAGATGTGGGCACTGCTAAAACTACCTGATATCAGCAGTAGATGTGGGCACTGATAAACTACCCGATATCAGCAGTAGATGTGGGCACTAATAAACTACCTGATATCAGCAGTAGATGTGGGCATTGATAAACTGCCTGGTATCAGCAGTAGATGTGGTCACATTGACAACTTGATTACCTGATATCAGCAGTAGATGTTGACATTGAACTACCTTATATCAACAGTAGATAGGGGCACTGATAAACTACCTGATATCAGCAGTAGATGTGGGCACTGATTAACTACCTGCTATCAGCAGTAGATGTGGGCACTGCTAAACTACCTGATATCAGCAGTAGATGTGGGCACTGCTAAACTCCCTGCTATCAGCAGTAGATGTGGGCACTGATAAACTACCTGATATCAGCAGTAGATGTGTGTACTGAGAAACTACCTGCTATCAGCAGTAGATGTGTGCACTGATAACTAAAGCAGTAGATGTGGGCATTGATAAACTACCTGATATCAGCATAGATGTGGGCACTGATAAACTACCTGATATCAGCAGTAGATGTGGGCAGTGATAAACTACCTGATATCAGCAGTAGATGTGGGCAGTGATAAACTACCTGATATCAGCAGTAGATGTGGTCATTGACAACTTGATTACCTGATATCAGCAGTAGATGTGGGCACTAATAAACTGATAAACTACCTGCTATCAGCAGCAGTAGACGTGGGCACTGATAAACTACCTGCTATCAGCAGTAGATGTTGGCACTGATAAACTACCTGATATCAGCAGTAGATGTTTACATTGTTGAACTACCTGATATCAGCAGCAGATGTGGGCACTGATATCAGCAGTATATGTGGGCACAGATAAACTACCTGCTATCAGCAGTAGATGTGGTCATTGACAACTTGATTACCTGATATCAGCAGTAGATGTTGACATTGAACTACCTGATATCAACAGTAGATAGGGGCACTGATAAACTACCTGCTATCATCAGTAGATGTGGGCACTGATAAACTACCTGCTGATTTTTTTGTTTAAATTAGCAAAAAAAAAATCCCAAAATGCAAAATCTGGTTCGGTTGGGCCCGTAAAACAGGGTTTATTTCTTTCTTTGCCTAAAATACAATTCTCTATTTCAATGACATGACATGAAGAATAGTAATTACACTAGCAAATTGATTATTTTTTATGAAAATGTCACAGATCTTGTAAATTTATGTAAAACCAAATTATTGGGTCTTTTGCCCATTTTTCCTGAAAGGTTAAAAATAAAAGAGGCATATTATGGGTGTCAATAACAGCGGATATTGTGCAATACAAGGAACTACATAATATTGTATGGGAAATCCCCGTGAATCACTCAGTATTCTGTAATTGAAGAGATGCAAAAGGCTGCCGTGTGCAGGAGGTTTGTATTAATGTTTGATGATTTTTAGAGTCATTTGCTAAAAAAACTAAAAATTTGTTATGACCGATCGCGATCCTCCCGTAGAACAGGGCTTGCTTTTTTGTCACTTTTTTCACAGTGGCGTAGTCAGCACCTTTTTTTTCAAATTTATTCAAAGGGTGATTAAAGAGGAGACAAGGGGGAGGGCAAGCCAACTTTTAAGGGGGAAAAGTTTGACAAAAATGGGCTAAAAAGTATAAAATAAGGGCTAAAAATCTTAAATATCAGGGCGACCAGCATCCCACAGGAGGGTGGGGGGAGGGGCAAGACCTTCTCACAGGGGATGGGGGAGCTGCCCCCTTTGCTACGCCACTGCAATTTCAATAACATAACTGATGAGTAATAATAACACAGGGCAGCATACCATGGTGTATATCTTGTTTTGCACCTGAACTCTTCCATTCACAATAGTGTGTAGGTGGTAGTGAACTTTCTATTGTGAAGAAGAATTGAAATAAAAGGGTGGGGAATTCCCTGTCAAATTACCATTCTGAGATTTACAATAATATTGTATTATGTGGGTGCAAGGTTAACCTTTGTATATAATCAGGAAATGTGAAATATTTGCTTTACAGTTCTTTGTATTGTATATGGGCGATAAATGGTGCAAATTGTATTCTTGATTTGATGCTAACTTTGACTTGACATTAAAGTACACACAAACAATATACCAGTGGTTCAGAGGCATATCGTGCTTGCCACTGGGTTGTTTGATTTTGATTACATGCTTGGTACCATACTATCCATATTATCAGTGCATTACTCTGGAATCGATTTGACATTTTGACTACATTACATTGGTATCTCACACACTATTGGACTAGCTTGGACGGCAGCATTTTGATCCACACAGGTTTCAGTATCTTGGACCTTTACTTGTGATCGTAGATATCAGGTTGGACATTTACTTGTGATCGTTGATTTTCTGGCAACCTGCAACTGACCCATTGAAAGGTAATATTGCATTGTAAAACATTTAAATAAAATTAGTAATTTTGTGCAAGTCATTTTCGTGCTTCATTTTCAAGTTTTCTACGTTGACTTACACACTAAATGAACTTCTTTTGTTGTCTAAAATATCAATTTTTACAATACAAAGATCTGCCTCAACCTCCATATCTGTGTTCATAATTTTGTATTTGAGATTATGCATTTGGGGTTTGCCTAACTTGTAATGTAATTGGGGTTCAAATCAGATTATGTTTGGGTATCTTTTCCAATATTATGCCGTTAAAAGGTGTAGAAAACAGAAGGGAGAGCGTTCAAATATGCATAATTTCCTGCTAACTACACTTGTATCACAAGAATAAATAATTTAAGGTTTTAAATTTGGGTTTCCCAAGATCTACCATGTGTAAAGGGTGAATAAGAGACTATTTGACATGTCAAAGGGGAGGCAAATATTTGTTGACATGTCAAAAGCATATAAAAGGAGGCAGATATTTGGACATGTCAAAGATTATTTGACATGTCAAAAGGGAGGCAAAGATTAATGACATGTCAAAAGGGAGGCAAAGATTATTGACATGTCAAAAGAGGCAAAGATTATTTGACATGTTAAAAGAGGAGGCAAAGATTATTTGACATGTCAAAAGGGGAGGCAAAGATTAATGACATGTCAAAAGGGAGGCAAAGATTATTGACATGTCAAAAGGGGAGGCAAAGATTATTGACATGTCAAAAGGGAGGCAAAGATTATTTGACATGTCAAAGATTATTTGACAACATGTCAAAAGGGAAGCAAAGATTATTTGACGACATGTCAAAAGGGGCAAAGATTATTTGACATGTCAAAGATTATTTGACGACATGTCAAAGGGAAGCAAAGATTATTTGACGACATGTCAAAAGGTAGGCAAAGATTATTTGACATGTCAAAAGAGAAGGCAAATATTTGTTGACATACCAAAAGGGAGGAAACTATTTGACATTTCAAAAGAGGCAAAGATGTTTTGACATGTTAAAAGGGACCGCAAAGATTTTTTGACATGTCAAAAGGGGCTGCAAAGATTATTTGACATGTCAAAAGGGGAGGCAAAGATTATTTTGACATGTTGAAAAAGGAGGGAAACATTTGTTGACATGTCAAAAGGGGAGGCATTTTTTTTGACATGTGAAAAGGGAGGCAAAGATTTTTTGGACATCAGGAAAGGAACAATTGTTGCAGACCATTTTGCGAATTTAATCCCTGGGGTACTACACATAATTATTATATAGCCCTAAATGAATAGGGGTTCACTCTTGTGCTGTCAGTTTAAAATGTATTTTATAAATGAGGTTATTACTGAGAATATGAAGCACCTTTGCCAACACTATGAATGATTGGATAAACTGAAGTCTTAACGGGTGATTGTTAATGTTATAGCATACAAAAGAAACCCACTAAAATGTATACTTAATTTTAACTTTTATTCCCAGTTAAGTCAAAATAAATTACGATTGAGCTACGTTAACTGGCAAAACTGAATTATATTGTTTTCAGGTGGTACTACACCCCTTGATAAATTTGTGACTATTTTTGCATTTTTCTCAAAAAATAATAACACACTGGTAACAAAAGTTATGTATATTATTCCAGTGTACTGACTGGATTCTTTGCCCCTATAATATACATAACTTTTGTTACCAGTGTGTTATTACCTCAAGAAATTTCTTGAAGCAGGAATAGATTGATACCCGATTCTTCTGATTCAAATTTGCATAATAATAATTGTATTTCCTGTTTTGTGTTCAGGACATACAGGTGTCATGATGAAGGTGACCCGATCATACCAGTGCCTTATTTTGTTTACGCTCGGGATGATCTGCGTAGAAATCACAACTGAAGCCACCCATGATATAATAAGATGCCAACAGCAGGACTTCATTCTCCGGCAGAATGATACAATTTCAATTCAAACATATAAGAATGAAACTTGTAACTTTACTGTATCCTCATCCAATTACCAAGGAATAACGGTGAATGTTCTTCATTTGTCCTCATGGTCTATTTACGACTACTTCACTCTACAGGAAGCAGGAGAAGAATGCTTCAATCGATCTTTTGGTTGGATTGGATCTTCTCAAGTGCCATGCGCGATAGTACTTAATTGTAGCACTATGTATATCAACACGAGAGCTTCTTCTATAGTTGAAATACACAGGAGTACTTGGATACCATCATCATATGGAAATGTTTTGCTTGATCCAACTAATCTCCAAGAATCCAGCAATACTCATTTCCATCAGTGTCAAAATGTCGAGATCTTTGATGATATTTCTCACATTCCATATTACCCAGTTCCTTATTTTGAATTAGAACAGTTCAACCCATCTCTCAAGATAACTTTAACAGGTGATCCACACTTCAATCCAGAAGAATTACCTGGATTTGACCTTGGCCTTCCAGATGACATACTTTTGGCTGAATTCCCACCATGTCCAATTGGCTGTTTTTGTTCCTTAAACTTCCAGTTGTTTCTCACTGACTGTCCCGATAGATCTGTTAACAAAAACACTCTGCTAGTGTATCAACCTCCTGATATGATTCTCGCGAACTCAACCGCAATAGACCTCTCTAATAGACGAGTTACTCAAATGGAACCCAACTCCTTCTTCAGTACAACGGATGTTATCATTTTGTTGCTGAGTCATAATAACATTAGCTCCATTGGACCAGGTATTTTTCAAGGTTTACAAAACATTCATACACTGGATTTGTCTTTTAACCAAATCTTAAGTATTGAAGCGGGCTCATTCTTACATTTGCATATGTTAAAACGGTTACTATTAAATGTAAATAAGTTAACGTATATCTCACATAGTTGGTTAGATGGTTTAGTTAGAGTACAAGTACTATATTTTGGTGGTAATACTATCAACGATGTAGAGTCGGATATATTTTCTGACATGGAAAGTTTACAAGTCTTGTCAATAACTGATTCCCATTTATCCCAAATTGAAAACCTTCCCAGTGAACTGCTTCTGTTAGACCTTTTCTCAAACACTTTCTCAAGTCTTCCGATGGATCTTCCAAAGAATTTAACTCATATATCATTTGATAATAATCAACTTTTTCTCCTCAACCAAACAATATTTCCATCCACATTGATATCACTAGTTCTATCAAACAATGACATAGTGTCCATTCCAAATGATATATTCAGTCATCTTCATAGTTTAAAACGCCTAAGCTTATATAATAATATAATAGAGAAAATACATATTGATCTTTTCAAGAATTTGACAAAGTTAGAAATATTAGGTATGAGTTACAATGAAATTGAATCATTATCATTGGGGGTGTTCCAGGATCTCCATTTATTGCAGGAACTTTGGCTAGACAACAACAAACTGAAGATTATTCGAACTGACCTTTTCCATGGGCTGACAAAGTTACGGCTATTAAATCTGGGCAACAATAGCATTGAAATATTACCATCAGGTGTATTCAGAGATCTGCAATTATTGCAAAAGCTTGCTCTAAATAACAACAAAATGAAGATTATTCAAACTAATCTTTTCTATGGGTTGACAAAGTTACAGCTTTTAGATCTGAGCAACAATACCATTGAATCATTACCATCAGGTGTATTCAGAGATCTGCAATTATTGCAAGAGCTTAGTCTAAATAACAACAAACTAAATATGATTCAAATTAACCTTTTCCATGGGTTGACAAAGTTACAGCTATTAGGTCTGCATTACAATAGCATTGAATCATTACCATCAGGTGTATTCAAAGATCTGCAATTACTGCAAGAGCTTTGGCTAAATAACAACAAACTGAAGAAGATTCAAACTGACCTTTTCTATGGATTGACAAAGTTACAGCTATTATATCTGCATTACAATAGCATTGAATCATTACCATCAGGTGTATTCAAAGACCTGCAATTACTGCAACGGCTTTGGCTAAATAACAACAAACTGAAGAAGATTCAAACTGACCTTTTCCATGGGTTGACAAAGTTACAGGTATTAAATCTGGGTAACAATATCATTGAAGCATTACCATCAGGTGTATTCAGAGATCTGCAATTATTGCAAAAGCTTGCTCTAAATCACAACAAACTAAAGATGATTCAAACTGACCTTTTCAATGGGTTGACAAAGTTACAGCTATTAGGTCTGGGTAACAATAGCATTGAATCATTACCATCAGGTGTATTCAGAGATCTGCAATTATTGCAAGATCTTGGTCTACATAAGAACAATCTAAAGATGATTCAAACTGACCTTTTCTATGGGTTGACAAAGTTACAGCTATTATATTTGAGCAACAATAGCATTGAATCATTACCATCAGGTGTATTCAGAGATCTGCAATTATTGCAAGATCTTAGTCTACATAACAACAAACTGAAGACGATTCAAATTGACCTTTTCTATGGATTGACAAAGTTACAGCTATTACATCTGAGCAACAGTAGCATTGAATCATTACCATCAGGTGTATTCAGAGATCTGCAATTATTGCAAGAGCTTGGTCTAAATAACAACAAATTGAAGATGATTCAAACTGACCTTTTCTATGGCTTGATGAAGTTACAGCTATTAGATCTGAGTTACAATAGAATTGAATCATTACCATCAGATGTATTCAGAGATCTGCAATTATTGCAAGATCTTGGTCTACATAAGAACAATCTAAAGATGATTCAAACTGACCTTTTCTATGGGTTGACAAAGTTACAGCTATTATATTTGAGCAACAATAGCATTGAATCATTACCATCAGGTGTATTCAGAGATCTGCAATTATTGCAAGATCTTGATCTACGTAACAACAAACTGAAGACGATTCAAATTGACCTTTTCTATGGATTGACAAAGTTACAGCAATTACTTCTGAGCAACAATAGCATTGAATCATTACCATCAGGTGTATTCAGAGATCTGAAATTATTGCAAGAGCTTGGTCTAAATAACAACAAATTGAAGATGATTCAAACTGACCTTTTCTATGGCTTGATGAAGTTACAGCTATTAGGTCTGCATTACAATAGAATTGAATCATTACCATCAGGTGTATTCAGAGATCTGCAATTATTGCAAGAGCTTGGTCTAAATAACAACAAATTGAAGATGATTCAAACCAATCTTTTCTATGGATTGATAAAGTTACAGATATTAAATCTGGACACCAATAACATTGAATCATTACCATCAGGTGTATTCAGAGATTTGCAATTATTGCGAGAGCTTTGGCTGGGCAATAACAAATTGAAGATGATTCAAACTGACCTTTTCAATGGGTTGACAAAGTTACAGATATTAGGTCTGCATTACAATAGCATTGAATCATTTCCATCAGGTCACACTTTGGGCAATCTATTATTGAGTTATGACATGCTTAAAACATTTCCTCCTACTTTATTTCAGGACCTCACAAGCTTAAAAGTACTAAATCTTAATGGAAACAGGTTGACTGAAATTCCAGAAGACTTTTTTCATCAATCTAATGGAATGTCATTGCAGATATTAACACTTGATGCAAACAAAATTAATAACCTTTATTCATATCAGTTTGAAAATTTGACAGATTTGAAAGTACTGGATCTTAGTTATAACACATTCAATCAAATCCACAGTAGATCCCTGTATGGTCTAACCAAACTAAAACACCTTGTCCTTGACCACAATGATTTAACAAAGATTACTAAAACCTCTTTCACAGGAATGACACTGCAGAACAACAGCTACCTTAGTGTTGACAATCCTGGCACATGTTGCTTTCTTGAACCATCAAATCGGACTCAATGTGTTCCCAGAAATGAAAAATCTCCTTACTTGACATGCAAGCAACTTCTTCCCTCTACTGCAGTTAAGTGCTGTACATGGATATTTGGCTTTTCTGCTTTGTTTGCAAACACATTAGTTTTAATTTGGGGTTGTCAAAAGATATTGTCTAAATCAGCAGATGAAATAGAAGTGAAGCAAATTGTTTTTATCACAAATTTAGCTCTAGCAGACTTGATTATGGGTATTTATTTGTTAGTTATTGCATCAGTTGATCAATACTATAATGAGTACTTTCCTTTGTATGCTAAACTGTGGAGAAACAGCACATTTTGCAAAGTAGCCGGATTTCTATCAGTCTTATCAAGTGAAGCATCCCTTCTTTTTTTAACCATTATAGCAGTTGATAGACTATGGGCATTTAGAAAAATCTTTATAACACATAAGCTTTTTGGTAAAAGGGCACAAGCATTGCTGGTAATATTTGCTTGGGTTATTGCTCTTGCATTAAGCATTGTACCAGCTATCCTTAATGATGATAAATTATATCAATTTTCTGATGTATGCATTGGGTTACCATTAGTGAGAAGTAAAATATATAGAAGAGAGAATGAAAACATTACAGTATCTTACAACTTTGATAGACCAGATGATCATGTCCAGTCAGAAACTTTTATAGAAATTGGCTCAGAAATAGGAAACTATTTCTCAATTGGCCTCTTTCTTGGGCTGAATTTTATCTTGTGTTTGATGATTGCAACATGCTACATACTTTTATTCCTAAATATCTGGAAATCAGGATTCGCACTGCTTAAAACTGATTTCAAAATGGCTATAAAGATGGGTGCCCTAGCATTGACTGACCTCATGTGTTGGCTTCCCATTATTGTATTGGGTATTCTAGCACAGACTGGAGTAAAGGAACTCTCACCTGAATGGATCCCATGGATAACAGCATTTGCTTTACCAGTCAATTCTGTACTCAATCCATTTCTGTATGCTACTGTAGACCGTGTAGCAAAGCATTATGTAGATCGAACACACCCACATTGTTACAATGATATGGAGACTATGCTGTAGTCTCATTAATTCCATGTTATCAATAGGACTTTACTCAATCATTGCTACATTGCATTTGATTTACAATGTACCTGAATGTTTTGTAAATATAATAGTCAAGTAGAGTAGGATAAAATTTCCCTTTATCGTAAAGTCGCATATGACAAGGGTTTTATTGGTTACATGATAGCCTCACAGGGGCAGATCCAGGTGGCGTATCCCCCCTAAAATCCGCATAAAAAGGGACAGAAAAAGAGAGGGGATGAGAAAGAGGAGGGATGAGGTCATGGATGAAGCTTATCTGATGATGTTGCACTCTGAACCAAGAAATATTTGGCAACTCTGAAGCTTTTTAGAACAGATATTGACAAGACTTAATATGCAAATTATCCATGTCTATAAATGTAATGTTAGCTAGCTAATATGTGTAAAGTGTGCTGATGCTTGTGGATCAACATCTAGGCGTTGTGCCTGTGCGTAGAGCACTATAAATCATGGCGCTTTATTTTTGCTAATATAATTAAGTGTAATTAATTAGAGAATAAATGATAGGAATGTATGTGTCTATCCTCTGTCATTTAACAGACGATAAGCAAGTCCAATATTTGGAGTAGTGGATGCCAGTGAAAACAAAAATTCCTTTCCTTTATTCTCATTCTTAACCAGTTAAATACATATAATATTTTAATACTAAAAACTGATTCTATTTTGGGAAAATTAAGTTACTGTCATGAAAAATCTGCTTAATCTAAAATTAACTAAACCTGTTTACAAATTAAGTTTCGCGTAGTCATTGTACTGCGATAATGCGATTGCGTATTACGCACTACACTTACAGCACACTACATAGTCCAGTGGGATAGACGACATCAGGAACCAGTGAAATTCAGTGTTACAAGCAAAATAACCCACAGACACTGACTACAAATTGCTTTAGGGGCTGTACAGTATTTTCATTCTGAGCCGAGAGTAACATTTTTTATCAATGTGCCAAAATTTACTGGAAATTTTGCTTATATAACATTTTCATGGCACTTTTCTATGCCTTTTTAAGTTAAGTGCATGATTAAAATCAATTCCCAAATGGTGTGCCAAATGCTTTCCCCCTTTCAACCTGCCAAAATGGCTCACTCTCCCCCACCCAATATTTCCCTACCCAGAGTTCATAATATTGCAGAGACCCTTATAAGTGTAGTGGCCTAGGAAAACCTGTCAGAAGTCACCACACTTATAGACAATCTATAAAAAGGTCAGTTGGTTTTAGGTTTAAATTTAAACTTTCAAGTTTATTCACCTGATGTTGTTTGTTAAAATTCCAACTGTAATTATATATATTTGCCTTTAAATGCAAAGCACCATTTATCAGCCAATTCAAAAGCCCCCTTAAAGGGTGTATTTCGTGATACACAGCCTCATCCCCCACTTTTCTATAAAAAAAAAAGAGAATTTTATACCACAGGAAAGCTCTAGCTACATGTTTATGTACAAAAATTTCTTGCAGAGTATAATTCGTTTAGCAAAAATATCATAAAATTTGAATTCTGTTCTGGTGTACAGTACCAGAACGAAATTACACCCAGTGGCCTATGGAGCAATGTAATACAGTGCGCCTGTAATACAACATAGGCCTTCAAAAAAGGCCTATGAATACATATCGTTATGAATTCGGCAGGTGGCCGAATCCGGATTCGGCTTTTGGTAAATTCATTTTATGCATGCATTACTTTTGAATTTGAGAACAAGGGATCAATACTTTACCTATAGAGGGCAGCATATCGACTTTTTAATGGTTATCCTCGTTGACCGTACTGCGATGCACCGATGCATGCTGTTATCATCTGATCTCCGTTAAAAAATTTATATGCTGCCCTCTATTATGTACAGCATGGATCCCTTAATGTTCTCAAATTCAAAAGTAATGCATGCGTAAAATGAATTTACCAAAAGCCGAATCCGGATTTGGTCGTCTGCCTAATTCATAACGATATAATCATGCATAACTTGCAAATGCGGAAACTTAAATTTTTGAAGTAAGTTTTTTTCGTGGTTACCTTCTGAAAAATGTCACAAAAGAGATCACAAAATACTCCTTTACGGGATCGGATAGCAATACATGCACAGTATTTTTTGTGGGACATGAGAGCACATCAGACACACCAAATTTCATTTTGAATATGAGGAATGCCCTGATGATATCAAATATTTTTGATTTTTTTGAAATTAGCGATATAATACAAATTTTATGGCAAATTATTAAAAATTGATATTTTTTATATTCTTGATATTTAAAAGTCCTCGAAGTAAATTTTATAAATCTAATGATATGTACTTAAATTGTGTGTAGCTGGGAGGAAAAGCTGTCCATCATTGGAAAATTTTGACCTTTCGTATTGAAGATAATTATACATATTTTTTCCTCAAAAGACTTTTTTTCTCAAAAGGTCTTTTGAAGTGTTTTGATGTGCTCTCATGTCCAACAAAAGAAATTGTGCAAATGTTGCTATCCGATCCATTAAAACTCATCAATTTTCACTCCTATTGATTTTGCTGTATTGGTTTATATTTTGTTGTAGCACTATTTTAAATAGAGCATTAAAATAGCGTATTGAGATGTTTGAGAGGCGTGGCAGTTTGAGAACGAGACTAGTTCTACCCTCTCTCCAAAAGTAGTGCAACAACAGAACTTGTTGTTGAGTCTGAAGTCTTACAAAATGTCACAAATGTGGACTAATGTAGCATTGATGTTTTACAACTTAGTTCGAACTGTTTTTTTTTGGGGGGGGGGCGTGAAAATTGATGAGGACCCATAGATTTAAAACCTCAAGGGCCCAAATGGCCCTTGAAGAGTTTGGCTAATTTCAAGCACTGATAGTTTCCATACAAGACAATTATTGCTGCAATTCTCGCTATTCACAATAAGGGCGCCGCCAGCGGTTTGCGATGTAATCGTGATGTATTATGGGAAAAGGTCGACATCCAAGTCCGCGCAATACGAATATTACCATGCTATTACATAGGAACACGTGACAATATTTTTTAGTTTGTCAATATAACGGTATTGCACGCAAATCGATAGAGAAAAAATTAATTGTGCACATTTCAAATCACATTATTAAGTATTATTGCATATCGATTCGCGTGTAACACCTTTATTTTGACAAACTAAAAAATATTGTCACATGTTCCTATGTAATAGCATGGTAATATTCGTATTGCGCGGACTTGGATGTCGACCTTTTCCCATGATACATCACAATTACATCGCAAACCGCTGGCGGCGCCCTTATTGTGAATAGCGAGAATTGAAAAATGAAATGTACAGCTCCGAAATGTAAAGTTTAGCCAAATAAGGTATATTTATGTATCCCTCAAACACAAACCTTTAAACTGATTTTGACCCTCTGTGGAATGTAAATAATAATTGAGAACTTCTGGACAAGACATAAAAGAAATCTTGCATTTTTATTAATGAATTATTTTCACCATATTTGAAATACTACTCATTTACTATAAGGTATGTCACAGTTTACTTCCACACAAGGGGTTGGGAACTCTACAGCCTACATAAAAATATACATAAAAATATATATACTACAATATGGAATGATCTGTATGTAATGTGATAACCTATAATGGCACCAAAATAGTTACTGTACAGTGGGACATTTTTGTGGGGTTTTAATTTTTGCGCTTTTCGCGGTCGAACAGGAAGCTGCAATTTCTTAACCCTGCAAAAAATATTTATTTATACTAAATTGTCCAGAATTGATAAAATTGCATACAAATCCCACTATACAATACCACACCGCTAGTGCAGTGAAGGTTTATCTATACACTTAATGTTAATAAAAAAAAATGTTTCTATTATATTCATCTATAAGTCACACCTATTGTATAATATTTTTCACCGGATGCGGCAGTGAGGTCAACGCATTGAGGCAGTTGTTTTGTGCACATCTATGAGGTATCTTAGCGTGTGTGTGCGTTCACCAATGCTTTGAGCATCCGCTAGCCACTTGAAGCTGCGCCTAATGAAATGCGCACTGACGTCACTGCCACATCAGGTGAAAAATGGTATAGTCTGTCTTGTCTGAAGTTGAGAGTAACGCCAGGCTGAATTTCATGGTGGTAGATTCAGATCATGCACACTAACCTAATCCCACGGGCATATAAACATGTGTAGATGGGCGAGTTGTCTGTACGAAGGCGACACTAATGTGTAAACGCACTTCATTCCAGACCAATCTGCCACTGCGAAATCCAACATGGCATGACTCTCAACTTGAGTCAAGCTATATCACCAACCCAGACCCAGAGCTCAACTTACGGTATTAAATATCTACATGTATCGATAAATGTGATCAAAAATATTATTTGGGCTTGAGCCCCATCCCACTCCTACCCAGTGCTCTGAGCCAGAGTAAGGGTATGTGTTTTCTAACAAATCCCTAGATATGGGGTATTTTTTACAGAAAATTCTTAGACATGGGGCCAAGTAAAAATGACCCATAGAAATGGGGTAGTGGAATTCGAGCTTCAGTGGCACACCCCATCAACAACTAGGCTACAAAGCTCTACAATAGCTTACGATGACTACATGTAGCAGGTCACTGGCTATTCTGTCGGTCCGTGCCACGTCACTTCCGGTTGATGATGCGACTCAAATTTGAGTGAAAAACAAGTCCTTGGTTCGATTTTTTTCTTGATGAATTCTGTCATTGGTGCTGTGTATATTTCGATCGCAAATAGTCACTGGAATCAAACAAGTTTCTAAGTTTTCAGAGTGGAACTTGATTTATCGTTTTATATAATGACAAACCGACAATTAAAGTCCATGGTCGAGTGTTGTTTTTTCCGAAATTGACAATGTTGCCACTCCAGACGATGTTGCCACTCCAGTCTGGAGTGACTAGTCTCCTTCACAGCCAGTTTATGTCGTTCATTACAAACCGTTAGCCATGTGAAGCTTGAAGAGATAGCCCGGATGTTGGACCGACAGAATAACATAAAGCTACATAACATGTCAATCATGAACCATGCTATCCATGCACACATACTGCACTGTGTATGTTCGCACAAATTTTAGGGAAATCTTTGCAAAATCTTCAATAGCTTAATACATTACAACTAATATAATGTTATAATACAAATCTACTACCTGTAGTAAAACATCTGCATTTAAAAAATACTTTTATTTACAATGACTATATTTGCTTGTCATTTTCTTATATTTTTACACTTTCAACACCTATGTTGTTTATATCTCATTTTTTTATTGCTGACTTGGTCTAATTTGATCAGATCATGTCGTATACAATAAAATAAGAGACGATAATATATCGAGGGGTCAGAGCCAAAAGGCCCTAAAGTGCATTTTTGGCCAAAATGAGATTTTGGTCCCAAAATAATCCTACAACAATGGGCACCTTTTGATTGTATAGCCGGAATCAAGCTATATAGCCACGGAAACTAAGTGCAACACTATGCATGAAATATGCGAGAGCCAGAAGGCCCTAAGGGGGATGTCATTTTCTTCGGCAGGGGGGGTCATGAATATGTTGGTGACCGGCGTAAATTTTTTTATGACCCCCATATCGCGGGCAAATATTTTTACGACCCCCTATCGCGGGTTGAATATTTTTATGACCCCCCTTCCGCCTACACAGACTCAAGATAAATTATTCATTGCCGGAACAAAGGCGAGGAGCGCACCAAAGAAAGCGAAGAAAGTGTGCAGAGTGCGTTGTAAAAATTTGCACTATATATTAACGAAAGATTGGATGCACATTTTGATTGTTAAAAAGAATTGGGTCACCAGCCCTTAATAATTCTATAACCCCCCTATTTTGGGTGTTAAAATTTTTTAACCCCCTATATTTGGTCTAAAAATTCTATGATCCCCCAGTATATTCATGACCCCCTTCCGAAGAAAATGAAAGCCCCCTAAGTACAAAAATGCCTGTATCTCAACGTGGAGTTTTTGCACATGGCTGTCTAGTACCAAAATAATCCTTACAACACTGAGTACCTTATGATTGTATACCATAAACAAGTTATATAAGCCACAGAAAATGTAAAGCCCTAAATGCAACACTATATGCATGAAATGTGTGAGAGCCAGAAGTCCCCAAGTACAAAAACTCCTGTGTCATTACATGGCATTTTTGTACTTCAGACCTTTTAGTTCTGACACCTTGATTAGCTCGATATTAATGTAAACTGAGCTCAAAAAGAAACTTATATTTTTTACAACTTGTGACTCACAAGGTCATATCTTAAAATACTATCAATCAAAATGAACCAAAATTACACACAGGATTACTTTAATACTCTACTCAAAACACATGTCAGTAACCAAGCAGTTGTCCAACTGAGACAACAGCAAAATGCACTGTCATGGGACAGCTTCCTGGACTTCCTCCACTTTCACAGCCCAACATTTGACACACAGCACAAAAAATCTGTGAGAATGCACACAAGATCCTTGCACAGATGATAAAACGGTGCTGCTTTCTGCTTTTCATACACTTTTTTCATGAAACAGGGCTGGGCTGTGAATGTGGTCCAGGAAGCTGTTCCATGTCAGTGCATTTTGCTGTTGTGTCAATTGGATAACTGCTTGGTTACTGACATGTGTTAAGAGTAGAGTATTGAAGTAAGCCTCCATGTAATTTTGATTCAATTTGATGGACAGGATTTCAAGATATGACCTTGTGAAAAATTATAAGTTTCTTTTTGAGCTCAGTTTATATTGGTAGATTACACAAGAAACAGCCTTCTCCTACGAGCACACAGACTTTTGAGTAGGGTCAGCAGAAAATACCCATGCCATAGCATAGTAAGCAAGCATGCAACACTATATGCATGAAATAACACAGGCATTTTTGTACTTAGGGCCTTCTGGCTCTCAGACATTTTATGCATATACACTATGGATCACAATGGCCTCATCTCAACGGCATAATTTAACCTCAAATTGCAGAGTATGAGTTTTTGTACCCAAACTTTCAAAGGTCATTCAATGAATGTACGAATGTATTGGGGTTAAAGAACGGTGCCTCGATAGATGAGCATGTTGTGGATCCTAGTGATAGTGTTGCATGCTTACTGGCATGCCATGATCGCAAAATTGCATGGACAAATCATATTCTAATTTACATTTGCATTCAATTCATTGCCACATTATAATAGAATGTTTATAACTAAATAAAATCACACTCTTGGAAAAACCTCAGCTGGAGGCATATATGCTTGAAGATGAAATTCTACAGTATCAAAAATAATTGGCAAGATTGTTTCAAAAATATTTGGCCAGTTTTAGAGCACCGTTTTTTTTCATACAATTCAATATAATATTGATACGAAAATATCAAAAATAATTGGCAAGTTTGTTTGTTTTGGAGCACCATTTTCTTATAACAATACAATTTCTTTTAGATTTGATGGTCAAACAGAGCTGCATTGTAAATCTAAACAACACAAGTTCATCATTATCATCACCATACATTGTACCTAGGACTCTTACATGTTATCCATTACTGGCCATGAGTCTGAGTGGACACGAAGACCAAAAGTTGGCCAAAAGTTTCAAACAATTTGCCATTGGAAGACCACTTTAGGGTACAAAATATCTTGCTTTGTAATATATACAAATGAGGGAAACATTATTTGCGACAGTCCACTGCAATTTACCCTATACTTTTGTCTCATGGCAAGAAATTAATATTAAGGTGGTTGAAAGGCAAGGTTTAGAAATCATGAATTCCAACATTTTGCAAATATCTCCAAAACCTTTCATGATACAATCTCAAGTGAGTTTGTGCTTATGTAGGATATATTGGCCATGTTATGAAGGTAATAAAACCGTTGCCATGGTAACCAAGCATCGCTATTGGCTTCTGACCAATCACATTCAAAGTTGGGTTTTTCCTGTTTTTTGCAAATCACTTTTTTTCCCAATAGAAGTATACTCACATGTTGAGTCATGTTCCTGCACACCTCCACTGATTTTTCCGTAAAAAAAATCCCAGTGGAGGGGGGGTCAAAGTGAAATTTTCGTTTTTTTGGCCAAAAATTCCATATTACTTACAAACTTTTTACGGGAAATCAGTGGAGGTGTGCAGGAACATGACTCAACATGTGAGTATACTTCTATTGGGAAAAATGAAGTGATTTGCGAAAAAACCAACTTTGAATGTGATTGGTCAGAAGCCAATAGCGACTGCTTGGTTACCATGGCAACGGTGTTATTACCTTCATAACATGGCCAACATATCCCTACATAAGCACAAACTCACTTGAGATTGTATCATGAAAGGTTTTGGAGATATTTGCAAAAATGTTGGAATTCATGATTTCCCTAAACCTTGCCTTTCGAACCACCTTAAGAGTACCGTAATTGACTAAAAACAGAGCAAAATGACTCAAACATATTATACTTATATTTTGGCCGCTTAGGCCAAGTAAAAATAAAAACATGTTTTTAAAAAGGGAAGGAGGAGGGCTTTTAATTTTTTTTTTTACTGAAACTGCTCTGAAACGGTGTTGTGAATGATATCCGAAAATGAGGAGGAGGAGGTACTTTTTATTTTGTTGTTTGGAAGGTAGGCCCCTCCTGTGATCACAAAACGTTTCTGAAATGTGTTTTATACATTTGCAAAGCTGTATACAAAATTTCAACTCAAACATCTTTGAAAAGAAGTTATAAATAAAAAATTACAAAATAAAAAGAAATTTGAATAATCTCCACAAAAAAAATAAGAGGAGTTTGGGGACGTTAAACTTGTTTATTTTTTTACTCTGCCTTATATGATAAAAATAACATTCATTAACATGACTGGCAAAAATAAGAACTTAGTTTTTTTTTTCTCTGTTTTGTTTGAAGCAAATTGACTAAAAACTTATAAAACTTTGTAAAGAAATTCTACCATAGTCATAGAATTTTTATAATACAATTCAATATAATATTGATAAGAGAATATCAAACATATTCGGCAAATTTGTTTCAAAAATACTTGGCAAGTTTTAGAGCACCACTTTCTTTTAGATTTGATTGTCAAGCAGAGTATACATAATGGACTATTCCAGTTGAAATCCATACACCCCCAATAGAAGACATGACCTTAATCTATCACACAGGGAGTGTGAATTCCAAATGTTATTACCTGAATGGGTGACTTCATTTGAAATCTACACCCCCTGTGTGGGAGATTAAGGTCATGTCTTCCACAGGGGGGGGGGGGTGTATGGATTTCATCTGAATAGCCCAATTCACAATAAACTTTTCAATGACTTAAATTCTGACATACTTCCTATAGGATAATTCATCATCATCATCAGCAGCAGCACCGTGAGCAGGCCTTGTTCCTGGTTTAGGAGACCTTTTAGGACTCTTACCCTTCCCACTACCACCCTCATTGACCACACCCCCACTACCACTAGCCCCATCATCATCACCACCTTCACGTAGTTTCTTTAAAACTTTCTCCAAACCCTTTTTATCTCGTCCCTTCTCCTTCTTTTCCTTCTCCTTCTTTTCCTTTTTCTTCTTTTTCTTTTCACCTGGTAGTATCTTTGTGGTATCTTTTTCATTCATCACAACACTGTCTTCATTCTGATTGGCATCCTTCTGGTTCTCTTCACTTGTTTCATGTTGTACTCCATTTTGTATTTTCCCACCAACTGCGTCTTCTTTCTTTGACTCTGTGATAGACAAAAGACAAAATTCGACATACAAGATGTTATATTATCTAAGGCGAGTGGGAACCTTCAACCTTTAAGTTATTTTACTTCAATGTGATGTGATCTGTGTCATTTTTGTTTTGTGGACAAAAAATATGGAAATTTAGAACTTTTTGAACTATTTTCAACATCAACATCAAAAGTTATGATTTGATTTGATTTTGCTATATTGATAATCCATAGTAGAGCAGCTAAATTGAAGAAGGATTCTAGATATTTGGTGCAGGTATACACAGCGTGGTAGAAAAAAGACACTACCACCAGGTGATAGGTATACCCATGGGGGTAAACGTCTATCACCTGAGACCAGTGGTTTTTTTCTACCATTACATCTATACCTGACGGTCCATATGGGGTCTTGGCTGCCCTACTACCAGGCAAGTGAACATACAGCAGGAAAAATGCAAAAAAATAGTCAACAGGGCTCTTGGTGGATTACCTAATAGCGAACTAAATCACTAGGTGTCCGACAACCCCACTGATGAAAAACATAATTTTAATTTTTTTACAAAATTAAAAAAACCAAGAATATTACTGAAATGAGCAAAGAAGGATTGGAAAAAAAATGGTTAAAAGTTTACCCTTTATTATGTTTATAAATGTTAAAAGGTCCAGACACCGCGCTAAATTGGCACCTATTACTAACAACAAGTTTGTTGTCAACATCTCTTCACACGATCTCACTGAACATGAGCATTCTGTTCTTTCTCGTGGCCTTAAATTCTGCCCTACCCCCTCTTCTCTTGATTCTTTAGAACTACGCACAGACATTGACCTATTTGCTCGCCGACTTCGCCTCAAAGAATACTTCTACAGTGATGAAAAGCGACAGTACTTCAGACAGCTACAACACCAGTGACCAACTTCTCAATCATCCTCTTCTTAAGAAAGAGAGCTCTTTCACTCCTTTTGCAGGAAAAGACCCTTTTCTGGATGCTTACATTACCGCAGTCAGTACGGATATAACTCAAGGCGTTAAACAGAAAACGTATCGTAACATATCTAAAGACGAATACAATGCTCTTCACACCATAAAGAATAACAGAAATATAGTCATCAAAGAGGCTGACAAAGGCTCCGCCGTCGTCATACAAGACAGAGATCAGTACATTGAAGAATGCAATAGACATCTTAACAACGCCACACACTACAAACAACTTGAACATGACCCTACTACTGACTTTAACAAAACCACTTGTAAAGCTCTTGACAAGGCCTATCAAGTAGGCCTTATTGACAGTGAGTTAAAAAGTGCTCTGAAACCTAAGAATCCAAAGCCAGGTAGGTTTTACACTTTGCCAAAGATACACAAACAATACGAGAACATTCCACCTGGTCGTCCTATTGTTGGTGCTAACGGAACTGTCACTGAAAGAGTTTCTCTATTTATAGACCACCACCTTAAACCTCATGTGTCTACTCTTGATTCCTATGTCCAAGATGATATGGACTTTCTTCGCAAAATTGAGGCCATTAACGAAGATGGTCCCCTTCCTCCTGATATCATCTTAGCCACCTTGGATGTTTCTTCTCTCTATACTAATATTCCTACCGAGGAAGGCATCAATTCCTGTCGCTCATTCTTAGAACCAGATTTTCCTCCTGAACAGCTTGACTCTTTTTGTAAACTCATGGAAATTGTTCTCACACATAACAACTTTACTTTCAATGGTACACACTACAAACAAATATTTGGGACCTCGATGGGCACGAAGCTAGCCCCGTCTATGGCTTGCCTCTTCATGGGTCTCTTGGAGAAACGACTTCTGGCATCTGCTTCTCTTAAGCCGCTCTTATGGATCAGGTAC
This sequence comes from Amphiura filiformis, assembly GCF_039555335.1. Lineage (NCBI taxonomy): Eukaryota > Metazoa > Echinodermata > Ophiuroidea > Amphilepidida > Amphiuridae > Amphiura > Amphiura filiformis. The sequence continues at coordinate 28,673,806 of NC_092629.1, forward strand.
ATCGATGACATATTTCTGATATGGACCCATGGTCAAGGCGAACTCCAGCGCTTCATCGAACTTTGCAACTCATTTCATCGCTTGACAATCAAATTCACTTCGGAATCTTCCACAGACAAGATTCCCTTTCTCGATGTTCTTGTTTCTTTCAAGGATGGCAAACTTCACACTGATCTATACTCTAAGCCCACTGATACCCATCAGTTTCTTCACTGGACCTCATATCATCTATAAACACACAAAGCATAGTCTTCCATACAGCCTGGCCTTCCGTCTTAACAGGATCTGCTCTTCTCCAGAGACCCTTACCACCAGAACTGCAGAACTTAAGGACTTCTTGAAGGCCAGAGGCTATCCTATAGGTGTCATTGACAGACAAGTCAGCAGAGCCCTTACTATACCCAGATCTGAAGCTCTAAAGCCAAGAGGCTCTGACTCTAACTCCAGTCCAGAACGGGTCCCTCTTGTGGTTACCTTCCACCCGTCTCTACCTAAACTGTCTCAAATCCTGAACAAACACTTACCTATCCTTCACTCTTCCAGCAGATGTAAGAAGGCCATACCCAATGTTCCCATGGTGGCCTACAGAAGAAGTGCCAACATAAAGGATATGGTTGTACGTTCTACTCTCCCGCCTGTACAACCTCCTCCCAGAGGCTCATTTACTTGTGGCCAATGCAGATCATGTAAACACACAAGCGTTGATCATCATGATCATATTGATGGACTTGGGCCAGTATCACACACTTATGAAGACACTACATTCACCAGCTCATCCACTGGAGACACCCACACTATCCACAAACATCTCAACTGTCAAACTGATAATGTTGTGTACCTAATTACTTGCACACAATGCCAAAAACAGTACGTAGGAGAAACAATCCGCACTCTTGAACAACGTCTGGCTGAACACTGTGCCGATGCCCGACACAACAGAAATACACCTGATGCTAGACATTTTAATTAACCCGGCCACAATGCACGTAACATCTCAGTTATTTGTATCGACAAACCACCCAAAACTAACAGTACTATGAGGAAGAAGTTAGAGAAGGATTGGATCGCTAAATTACAGACCAGTAACCCTCATGGTATAAACATGAAAGAGTAATTTTCTGCCAGTGTATCCTTTTAGGCCTATGGATCTTGTTAGCATTTACTATTGGATCTAGGCCTACATGTATTGTACATGCTTGATGTGTCAATTCACATTTGGCTTTCTTACTGTAGGCCTACTTGCTTGTTAATATTTGTCCATCTTTCAGTAGACCATGTATCACTTCCTATTTTGGCATATTTCATGCCAATTAGTAACAGTATTTTACTGTGCTTTGGTTATAGTGATTTTTGGCTTACTTTTATCCGTAGGCCTATACTCATGCTCTGAAGTTAATTATAATTATGTGCGGACCATTTGCATATTTTGCTTTTTCTCTGTTTTTCTAACCCCCCCCCCCACCTACTCTTTTTCTGTATGCATGCTACACTTTAATATTTGAGTACTTACCCGACTTTATTGTTTTATTCAGCAAATTTAACTTAAACAAAAAACAAATTTAAATTTTTAAATTTTAAATTTTATTTATTTTTTAACACATGTATTTTGTAGGCTCACAATACTTGGGTTGTAATATGCATATCACTCTTCTCTCTTTTAGTTTGTGTGACATTAGTCCACTTATCTCTCTCTATTCATTCTCTTCCTCTTCTATTGACTGCGACCCCTCTTGACATTTTTCATTTCATTTCATTTCATTTTATTTGCCAGAAAATACACATAATACAAAACAAAATTCATACAATATAAAAGTACAATACAATCATGATAAAATACATTTAAAAAAAATGAAAATAATGAGGGAAATGATTTTAAATTAAATACAATCATTAAATTTAATTAAACAATAAATTGACATTCCTACCAATAAAATATCAACAGCAAAAAAGGGGGAGCATTTGGGTGAGGTGTGTAGATGAACAGGATACAAGTCAAGAACACAGGGATGAACAAGAACGAGAGTGCCCTGGCAGGGAAGACCAAATAGTAGCAAATGCCACTTTCGAAGTGGTCAACCTAAAAGCACTCCATGAAGAAACAGAACAAAAGTGCATGCATGCTGTTCTCCAACCATCTCATCCAAAGGCTCCAAATCTAAAGAAAAAGAAAATAATGATATTGCACATAATAAATTAATTACATTTACATTTAGTTATGAATCAACCAGCCAGCTGGATTGTTTAAAATGTAATTTACAGTTAGATAAAAAGCTAGAAAGACTGATATTCAACTTATCTCTAATGTGGAGAGGTAATGATTGGAATTGCACGGGAAAACGGGTATAAACATTATATTTGAAACAATCTGTCCTACCAAAATTGTGGTGAAATTTTGTAGTGTCAGTATGACGAGTGTTAATTTGAACATAAACAAAAGGATCCACATCATACACACGATAGAGACATTTACTGACAAAAGCTATGGCTAAGTAATGAAATCTGTTTTCAAGTGATGAAAGTCCTAGTTTTTCCAGTCTGAATTGGTAAGTAAGCTCCCCCTAGGTGCTGGAATGCATGAACGTGCCAACCTCTTCTGAACATTTTCAAGACGGTTTATCTGACTTTGTTGATAGGGCAGCCATGCAGGAGCACCATACTCAAGAATGGGGCGGCACAGGGTTTTAAAAAGCCTAGTTAAAATAACAGGGTCATTGCAACGGACAATGCGTTTAATAAAACCAACAAGCCGAGATGTTCTAGAGGCAACATGATTAACATGGTCATTCCACTTGAGATTAGAGGAAATAATAACACCCAAATACTTATAATTTTGAACAACACTTAAACTTGAGTTGGAAATTTTGTATGAAGGAGAAGTGCCATCACACGTAACCTTTTTACTTAGCCTCATGACTTTACATTTAGTTGCATTTAAACACATTTTATTTGTGGTACACCAAGAAATTATATTATCAAGATCATTCTGCAAGATGGTGACGTCATCTTCCGAGTGGATGGGCCTATAAAGCAGAGTGTCGTCAGCATACTGGGGAGGTTAGACTGAACAAAATTGGGTAAATCGAGAACAAACAAGTTAAATAAAAGGGGACCTAAAACAGAACCCTGAGGGACTCCCGATAAAACAGGCAACCAATTGGAAGAAGACCCTCTAAACTGAACACATTGAAAACGCTGATTGAGAAATGAAGAAATCCAGTGCCACATGGGGCCACAAATACCATAATTGTGCAACTTACTGAGGAGAATTGAGTGACTGACTTTATCAAATGCCTTACTCCAATCAAGGAAGATGCGTCAACAACTGGAGGGATCTCACATCAAGCAGTTGAGCCCAGTGGTGGCAAACTGAGCTGAGGAGGGTTGTACAAGATCGACCTGCGACAAAGCCATGTTGCTGCTTAGAAATTAAACCAACGTCACGCATGTAAACAATCATATGATTTGTAACCACCCTCTCCAGCAGCTTTCCAACCACAGAGCACAACGTAATAGGTCGGTAGTTCTTGATACTAGAGATGTCACCTGACTTGTGAATCGGTACAACATTGGCTCTCTTCCAGTCATCCGAATAATACCTTCTCTTAAAGAGCGGTTAAACAGCAACGTAAGAGGCAAAGCAATCTCACCGGCTGTAATCTTAAGCATGGTGGATGTAATTCCATCAGAACCAGGTGCCTTACCAGATTTAAGACGGTTAATGAGATCAAAAATCTCATTGGCATTAGTGCTAATGGATGACAGTTGATGAGAACCAATGTGTCCTTCACAAATGGTGTTGCAATCAGAATCAGCATCTGTAAAGTTTGAGGCAAAAAATTCATTAAAAGTGTTAGCAATTAAGGTTGGATCTGTGATATCATTGTTATCAACTTTAAACGAGTTAGCACACTGTTTAGCTTTGGATGCCCGGACAAAGGACCAGAATTTAGTCCCATTATTGGAGTCATCAGCAGCAATATCAACAAGATAATTATGATAGTCTTTTCTTACTTGGGATTTAAGTTTATTTCGGCACTGCTTGTATTTGTTGAGTTTGGTAACATTATTAGGTGATCTACGGTAAGAACGGTATAGTTTGCGCTTCCTTCTGGCAAGATTGATTGTTTCCAATGTTATCCAAGGTTTCTTTGGATTCCTCTTAGCCTTCCTTTTTGGAACAAAGTTGTGAATGCATGCAAGAAATTTGTCCCGGAAAGCACACCAAGCATCATTGATGGATTTATCCTCGATAAGTGCATGCCAATTGATTTTATTAAGATCGTTTCTAAGCCCATCAATGTCAGCCTTGGAATATTGAAAAAATGTGCCAGGAGGAAGAGCAGGTTTAGGAGTAACAACACTGAGAGTGAGATGAATACCAGAATGATCACTGCCAGTTATACCATCATGAGGAGAGACCCTTTGCATAATATTTGGGTTGTTACAGTACAGATGATCAATAATGGTACCATCCACATCTACATCAGAGTATCTTCTTGTGATAAAGTCAACATATTGAGTAAGGTTTAATGGATCTAAAGTTTGCGAAAGGAGATTAAAAAGTCTAGTATCTCCTTCTGAGAATCTCCCAGATGGTTGTGTATGTGGAATATCAATATTAAAGTCACCAACAAGCAACACCGCTAAATACGAACTGGCATGCTCGAGAACTTTTTCAACACATTCATTTAAATCATTGAAAAAGGCCAAGTTAGGTTTTTTGTGGCAGTAAAGAGTACCATAAAGCAATGTTCCTTTGAGGCATGTGATCTTGGTCCATATGAGCTCGAGATTATCATGTTCAAGTTCCGGAGCCCTAGTAGGTTTGAGAGAGTCTCTGGCTGCAACCATGACACCTCCACCGTTGCGGTTACGATCACGGCGAAAAACTACATAAGGGGAAGTGATAACCTCAGCATCAAATATGTGCTCTGCCAGGAAAGTTTCATTAATAACAACAATATCAGGAGCAGGCCCGTACGCAGGATTTCATTTGGGGGTGCTGATTTTGAAAAAGTGGACCTTTTTCCAAGGGGGGGCGATTTTGTGAAAAGTGGACCAAATTTGGACCTTTTTGTCCAAAAAGCGTAAAACCCCTATTTTTTTTGCTCGCTTCCACGCCGCAAATTCTGAAATTTTGGGACATTTTGTACACTTTGCCAGATTTGGGGGGGTGCTCCGCACCCCCCCTGCGTACGGGCCTGATCAGGAGATTCCACATCTAGTAAGGTATGGAAATCTGGTAATTTGTTCATGATGCTGCGGGAGTTGAAGAAAAGGGATGTAATTCGATTACATGGTATTGTAGATGAGGTTGATGCAGAAGAGTTGAATGTAGAGTCAGATGCAGATGCGTGAGAATCATTAAATAAAGAGTCGGATAATTGTTGAAAATTAGGCCCGGGGTTGGTTTCTATATCCCCACTGAGTATGAGCTGAAAGGTTGGTGTACAATTCGTGAAGTAGCAGAGTCTGCTTTTTGAATACTGCAAAGGTTTATGACTATGTGTCCGAGTTACAGACAGATGTGTAGAACCAGATAAACAAAGACTGGTAGTCGACGCTGTCCCAATAAGAAGGATGATGATATTAAGGACCGTAAACATCTTTGATGAGGAAACAAGGAATGATCTCACCTTAAATATCTGATGAAATTAGTACTTAGCAGTAAAGGATGCTAGCCTATTAGAAGACAGTAGTAGCTGCAGGCAAGGCTGCAGAATTCTGCTATGTGTAAGCTTAACTCCAGACTGGTCACCAGTAGTAGTAGAATTTGATGAGAATAAGTATAGCTAAATATCACAGCCTTCACAGGTGGTATTAAAATCATTAAAATTATTATATTGAAAGTTACACTGAAAAAAGTTTTCAAAAAAGATGAATTTTAGGTCAGGTTTCTTAAGCCAGCAGGCTAGCCATCTTCAAGGGTGCACATCACCAAAAAAAAAAAAAACATTTACATCCTGTCAATTAGGACAATACCCTATTGTCCTGCGGTGTTGCTCATTTACATAATTATATTGCTTTCCTGTTTCTCATTGTAGTGAACCGTCTTTCATAGAGGTAAGGCGTGCTTATTTTGCTCTGAGCTTTGTTTGCTACTGAGTTCTATTTGAACTTGCCTTCAGTTTTTGACTTGAATTTTATTTTTACAAAATTGTGTTTTTTTAACTACAGTTACAGTATGTAGTTTTCGTTGTTTGCTTTTATATTTTGTTGTCTGTCCCTGAAGAATTGCAGTTTATCTGCTCGAAACGTCGGTTGTATTTTTGTTAACTTTGTCTACCATCCCTGTGGTTTTTTTTTTTTTTTAATGCAGACGTAACAGTGCATGTACACCATTCTGGTTTACATACTGCATTAGTTTTTATCTTGTCTTTGTCTTTGTTCCCCACACCTAGTTGGTATACCTGGCTCGAATCTTTCTGTTTTTATAAATTCTAGGTATCCTCTTGTATCATCCTTTGATCCTTGGTGTGTTTTGTACCTTGTCCGTTGGAGGCACCATTACCTACTTTATGTTTATAAAACAAAATAGGATAATTTGACATGTGAAGGTTTTCACAGATCACATCGCAAATTAATTAGTCTGCAGGGTAATACATTGATGAAGTACTAAGTAAGGCTCTCTGTACATCAAACTGCTTAATAACTGTACCGGAGGGGGGTTCACATATATAAGGTACCAGACCTTACATGAAGTATGCTTGGATGTGCCACTCTAATTGGTTGCTTTTTTGCAAGAAAACAATAAACATGGGTTCCGATATGAGAAAAAAAAAATCCCTAAAAATGAGTCCTGATTTGAAAAAAATTGTCATAAACTGCAAATATCAGCTACTTTTTAGGTAAGAATGTGTAGGGGTTTCAGAGTTCCAACTGCACACCCCTGTCAAAATATAAGCACCCCCTCAGACTGCACATGCTTAACATCCCCTCTGAATGAAGGTATATAAACCCAATTCTAAA